>NC_134468.1:10712743-10963933 GCF_964194025.1 Convolutriloba macropyga
CGGTAACCTATCAGACCAAGTGAAGGACCATCAGATATTGTCCAACGACTCCACAACCAAACTTTATATGTTCAATGTCGAGAATCGTTATTCAAAGCAATCTGATTCGCAAAACGCAAAAATAAATGTTTATAAGCACAAAATCAAACACCAAACGTTCAAATGAGAAAAAGAAGACAGTTTTGGGCCATGAAACCAGTTTTGAGATGAATTGAAGGTATTCGCTTAGCAAAACTTTTTCGAAGCAGAAAATTGATTTTTGGGGTAATTTGGATCATTTAGGTAAAAGTCTGCTCTCTAATGCGTTAAATAGGGATAACTTGCCACGTAAACAAAACTAATAATATGTTTATGACTCTCGTTGTTTGACCTTGAGGTTTGAAAAGGTGTCAAACCACAAAAAACTTTGAAAAATAAAGTCAGTCTGATTGAAATCTACGAACAGTTTCCATTATATTCTATAAAGATGAGTGCGCATGGTTGCCAGTGGAATTTGAGTTAAGTGATCATCTCATAAACTTGACACTGTACTTGTTCAGCAAAGAAATTATTATAGCTAAAAAAGTGAAAGGAAAACGATGTAGAAAGTTGTGACCACAGATCCGTTATTTTTCTCTGCATTTTCTCTTGCGGTTTTAAAAAAGACCATTTTGCGATCTTCAAAAGCTATCCATCGCCCACAAACATCTCTCTCATAATTGACAACAATGTTAGTAGCTATCGGTAACCTATCAGACTAAGTGAAGAACCATCGGAGGAAGCCAATTGTGTCAATTAATGGGGTTAACTCAACAATTTTTCTTTTTTCACGATTTCATCAAATATCTGTTGATGTTGTTTTATGTCAAAACACACAAAACATCATAACCTTCATGGTGAGGTGGGAAATTCACCATGAAGGTTTGCCGTGACCTAGAACGTGGAAGTGGACCAGAATTACACCCACAAATACGTCGGGAACGCTGTTTCACGTTGTTTTACGTCGGTTCCCGAGATCTTGGGCTTCGATTTTAGCCCAAAAAATGGGGTACAGAACAGTATTTTGTTAATATCTGCTAAAGTACTGGACCAAATTAAACGGGAGTGGTCGCATTTTGTTAGCACTAAACCCCTCTTGCATGCAGTATTTGGTTGGTTTCTCAAATCGTCCTAATCAAAAAGTTATTAATGATTAAAGTTGAAAAAAGTCGAATTTTCGGGCTATTCTGGGTGACCCAAATTTCGGTACAACAAAACACGTGATTTACCCAACAAGTGCTAGTGTTTTAGAATCCTCAGTTAGTGGGGAGTATGCCCATATATATTTTCCATAGCGTTTTACGGAATTCTGATAGTCAAATTTGGCTCTGAAGTCAGGTCACCTCGCTTTTTGGGTCATTTGGTACGGTACCTTATAATTGCTATAACTCCTCGAAGAATGTACCGATTGGGCTCATTTTTGAATATGATGCGTATCTCAAGCAGTGCTACAAGGTGGTACTAAGCGCGTTTGTTTTTGTTCCGCCGTTTTAGAGAAATTGGCCAGTAAACTTGACCTCGATTTGAGCCCCAGAAGCGGTTGACACCATCCGGCACCAGTTTTGAATCTTTGAATTTTGTGACTTCAGGTTACAAAATTAGTGTTCTGAACAGCCCGTCTAATGGTGATTTTGAATATGTATACTTTATATAGCGTTTTTGCAGGTTTAGAAGTTCAATTTTGGCTCTGCAGGCCGAGTACTCTGCTTCTTTGGCCATTTGGTACGGTACCTTTATGTTGGAATATCTCCTCGTAGAGTAAAGCGATTTTTGATCTGATCTTTGATTTGAACTCAGCTTGAGCAGTACTTGAATCCCTGTAAATAGCGTTTTGTTTCTTTCAGCCGTTTTCGAGAAATTGGCCAGGACACATACCTCCATTTTGGCCAATTCGTGTCCGGTACCTTTGCTGTATGTACATGTTAAACCATCAAAACTCGCTGTTTTAGACTCCATAGTTAGTTCGTTAGATTGCTCCGATAATGGGGATTGTCCCCATATATATTTTACAGGTGGTTATAACGAGTGGTTATTGGTTATAGTAGAGAAACAGGACACGAAATGGGTCATTTTGGTCATTTGGTACGGTACCTTGATGTTGGAATATCTCCTCGTAGAGTGAACCGATTTTTGATCTGATTTTTGATTTGAACTCAGCTTGAGCAGTACTTTAATCCCTGTAAATGGCGTTTTGTTTCTTTCAGCCGTTTTCGAGAAATTGGCCTCGACACATACGGTCATTTTGCCCTTTTAGTGACTGGTACGTTTCACGTTTCTACTTGTGAAATGTTGAAATTAATGACTTTGACTGCAGGAATAGGCTCGTTGAACTCCATTTGTAATGGGGAATCTCCCCATATATATTTTGTATAGGGTTTTCCGAGATCTAGGGGGTCAATTTTGACTCTGCAGGTGACCCCCCCCCCCCCCCAATGCCCTCAAAATATGCCCAAAATTCAGTAATCCCATTTAAAAAATTGTTAAAAATGGTCAGCTGAGCTCCCATTAGGGTTGCATTAGAACCCATATATAGTGGGGGAACTCTCCTCTAATTTTCAACCATATTGGTTGAGTGGTTAATCTTCTCTCCGCTTATTACTTATATATATACTATTATTCTAAGGTGAGGGCGTTTCGCCCCATGAGGTGCACCAACCCCCCCCTGTCCCGTTGAGACGCCGGTTAGTCGGTTCCCCCCCCCGCTGGGTTTTGGTGCACCTCATGATGGGGATGTGCGTGCGGTGCGAGCGCTTTTTGCGGGCGCGTTTTGCGGGCGTGTTTCTTCGCGTTTCTGTGTGTTTCTCTGTGTTTGTGTTCATTTTCATGTTAGACCAAATGCTTATTTTCAGAGCTTTTCTTTGTTTGCCTTGGCGCAGCAGCAGCAACAGCGGACTTCAATCTTCAAACAGTGAGTGCGCACGTTGTGCTGTCTTTGCTTTTCAGCGCTCACAGTGATGGCATGAGCTTTTTTTGTGCTTGCTCAGAGCCTCCTGTGATAGAGCGCGGCAATTATTTGAGTCCTGTGAGCACTCATCGAATGCCATGCTTTTTTGTAGCACTGATGGAGTGCAGTGCTATTTTTTGGGCGCACAGTGACGGCTTGAGCAATGCGCGTCTCTGTTTTTCCTTTTGCTCAAGGCCTCCTGTGATCAGACGCCGCAATTATTTAGGTCGTGTGTCTTAGCACTCACCGAGTGCTTTTCCGTCTCCTGTAGTGAGGCGAAGCAATTATTTGAGTCCTGTAGACACCCACTGAGTGCTTTGTTTTCGGTCTGCATGCAGCGTTGCTAGCGCGCTGGAATTTTAGGTGGTTGAGCGCTAACATTGAAGGCATGGGTAACCAGGGGCAGTGGCTGTCGGTTTCCTTTTTTTCGACCTCCTGGAGAAACATATATTGGTTTCTGATGGTCGTTACTGGTTCCATATGCTTGGTAGACATCTGGAAACGGGTGCATAAAAAATCTGAGGCCTCTGATGCGTTTTCATCTTGGTGCTTTTTTGGCCTGAATGAGGTTGCGTTTTTTCTCATTTTTGCTTTTTGTTTCATCAAATTTCTCATGTATTTGAACCTTTTTTGCTCTCAATGTGACTAAAAGCCCCTATATGTTTGTCAATAGACATGGTGTGATCAATTGGAGCCCAAAAGAAGGCGATTAGTGGTTTTGAAAGATGAAAATTTGTGCCATATGTGGAAATTTACTAGAAATGAATTTTTTTTCGAACCTTTGAGTGGTCGGGATTCCAAGACAGTGAATATTTTCGCCTGGTTTTTAGGAATGGTTTGTTCTAGCAAACGTTATAGTTCGTGAATTAATCAAGAAAAACCTCGAATTTGCAATTTGGTGAAAAATAACTTGATTTATGCGTGCATTTTTTTTTTGCTTGCGAGAGGGGCTGTTGGTGTCCTTTTTTTCGACCTCCTGGAGAAACATATATTGGTTTCTCATGGTCGTTACTGGTTCCATATGCTTGGTAGACATCTGGAAATGGGTGCATAAAAAATCTGAGGCCTCTGATGCGTTTTCATCTTGGTGCTTTTTTGGCCTGAATGAGGTTGCGTTTTTTCATGTTTGCTGTTTGTTTCATCAAATTTCTCATGTGTTGGATCTTTTTTTGCTCTCAATGTGACTAAAAGCCCCTATATGTTTGTCAATAGACATAGTATGATCAATTGGAGCCCAAAAGAAGGCAATTAGTGGTTTTGAAATATGAAAATTTGTGCCATATGTGGAAATCTACTAGAAATGATTTTTTTTTCGAACTTTTGAGTGGTCGGGATTTCAAGACAGTGAATCTTTTCGCCTAGTTTTTAAGAATGGTTTGTTCTAGCAAACGTTATAGTTCGTGAATTAATCAAGAAAAACCTCGAATTTGCAATTTGGTGAAAAATAACTTGATTTATGCGTGCATTTTTTTTTTGCTTGCGAGAGGGGCTGTTGGTGTCCTTTTTTTCGACCTCCTGGAGAAACATATATTGGTTTCTGATGGTCGTTACTGGTTCCATATACTTGGTAGACATCTGGAAACGGGTGCATAAAAATCTGAGGCCTCTGATGCGTTTTCATCTTGGTGCTTTTTTGGCCTGAATGAGGTTGCGTTTTTTCTCATGTTTGCTGTTTGTTTCATCAAATTTCTCATGTATTGGAACTTTTTTTGCTCTCAATGTGACTAAAAGCCCCTATATATGTTGGTCAATAGACATAGTATGGCCAATTGGAGCCCAAAAGAAGGCAATTAGTGGTTTTGAAAGATGAAAATTTGTGCCATATGTGGAAATCTACTAGAAATGATTTTTTTTCGAACTTTTGAGTGGTCGGGATTCCAAGACAGTGAATCTTTTCGCCTGGTTTTTAGGAATGGTTTGTTCTAGCAAACGTTATAGTTCGTGAATTAATCAAGAAAAACCTCGAATTTGCAATTTGGTGAAAAATAACTTGATTTATGCGTGCATTTTTTTTGCTTGCGAGAGGGGCTGTTGGTGTCCTTTTTTTCGACCTCCTGGAGAAACATATATTGGTTTCTCATGGTCGTTACTGGTTCCATATGCTTGGTAGACATCTGGAAACGGGTGCATAAAAAATCTGAGGCCTCTGATGCGTTTTCATCTTGGTGCTTTTTTGGCCTGAATGAGGTTGCGTTTTTTCTCATGTTTGCTGTTTGTTTCATCAAATTTCTCATGTATTGGAACTTTTTTTGCTCTCAATGTGACTAAAAGCCCCTATATGTTTGTCAATAGACATGGTGTGATCAATTGGAGCCCAAAAGAAGGCGATTAGTGGTTTTGAAAGATGAAAATTTGTGCCATATGTGGAAATTTACTAGAAATGAATTTTTTTTCGAACCTTTGAGTGGTCGGGATTCCAAGACAGTGAATATTTTCGCCTGGTTTTTAGGAATGGTTTGTTCTAGCAAACGTTATAGTTCGTGAATTAATCAAGAAAAACCTCGAATTTGCAATTTGGTGAAAAATAACTTGATTTATGCGTGCATTTTTTTTTTGCTTGCGAGAGGGGCTGTTGGTGTCCTTTTTTTCGACCTCCTGGAGAAACATATATTGGTTTCTCATGGTCGTTACTGGTTCCATATGCTTGGTAGACATCTGGAAATGGGTGCATAAAAAATCTGAGGCCTCTGATGCGTTTTCATCTTGGTGCTTTTTTGGCCTGAATGAGGTTGCGTTTTTTCTCATGTTTGCTGTTTGTTTCATCAAATTTCTCATGTATTGGAACTTTTTTTGCTCTCAGTGTGACTAAAAGCCCCTATATGTTTGTCAATAGACATAGTATGATCAATTGGAGCCCAAAAGAAGACAATTAGTGGTTTTGAAAGATGAAAACTTCTGCCATATGTGGAAATCTACTAGAAATGATTTTTTTTTCGAACTTTTGAGTGGTCGGGATTCCAAGACAGTGAATCTTTTCGCCTAGTTTTTAGGAATGGTTTGTTCTAGCAAACGTTATAGTTCGTGAATTAATCAAGAAAAACCTCGAATTTGCAATTTGGTGAAAAATAACTTGATTTATGCGTGCATTTTTTTTGCTTGCGAGAGGGGCTGTTGGTGTCCTTTTTTTCGACCTCCTGGAGAAACATATATTGGTTTCTCATGGTCGTTACTGGTTCCATATGCTTGGTAGACATCTGGAAACGGGTGCATAAAAAATCTGAGGCCTCTGATGCGTTTTCATCTTGGTGCTTTTTTGGCCTGAATGAGGTTGCGTTTTTTCTCATGTTTGCTGTTTGTTTCATCAAATTTCTCATGTATTGGAACTTTTTTTGCTCTCAATGTGACTAAAAGCCCCTATATGTTTGTCAATAGACATAGTATGATCAATTGGAGCCCAAAAGAAGGCAATTAGTGGTTTTGAAAGATGAAAATTTGTGCCATATGTGGAAATCTACTAGAAATGATTTTTTTTCGAACTTTTGAGTGGTCGGGATTCCAAGACAGTGAATATTTTCGCCTAGTTTTTAGGAATGGTTTGTTCTAGCAAACGTTATAGTTCGTGAATTTATCAAGAAAAACCTCGAATTTGCAATTTGGTGAAAAATAACTTGATTTATGCGTGCATTTTTTTTTTGCTTGCGAGAGGGGCTGTTGGTGTCCTTTTTTCGACCTCCTGGAGAAACATATATTGGTTTCTCATGGTCGTTACTGGTTCCATATGCTTGGTAGACATCTGGAAACGGGTGCATAAAAAATCTGAGGCCTCTGATGCGTTTTCATCTTGGTGCTTTTTTGGCCTGAATGAGGTTGCGTTTTTTCTCATGTTTGCTGTTTGTTTCATCAAATTTCTCATGTATTGGAACTTTTTTTGCTCTCAGTGTGACTAAAAGCCCCTATATGTTTGTCAATAGACATAGTATGATCAATTGGAGCCCAAAAGAAGACAATTAGTGGTTTTGAAAGATGAAAACTTCTGCCATATGTGGAAATCTACTAGAAATGATTTTTTTTTCGAACTTTTGAGTGGTCGGGATTCCAAGACAGTGAATCTTTTCGCCTAGTTTTTAGGAATGGTTTGTTCTAGCAAACGTTATAGTTCGTGAATTTATCAAGAAAAACCTCGAATTTGCAATTTGGTGAAAAATAACTTGATTTATGCGTGCATTTTTTTTTTGCTTGCGAGAGGGGCTGTTGGTGTCCTTTTTTTCGACCTCCTGGAGAAACATATATTGGTTTCTCATGGTCGTTACTGGTTCCATATGCTTGGTAGACATCTGCAAACGGGTGCATAAAAAATTTGAGGCCTCTGATGCGTTTTCATCTTGATGCTTTTTTGGCCTGAATGAGGTTGCGTTTTTTCTCATGTTTGCTGTTTGTTTCATCAAATTTCTCATGTGTTGGATCTTTTTTGCTCTCAATGTGACTAAAAGCCCCTATATGTTTGTCAATAGACATAGTATGATCAATTGGAGCCCAAAAGAAGGCAATTAGTGGTTTTGAAAGATGAAAATTTGTGCCATATGTGGAAATCTACTAGAAATGATTTTTTTTTCGAACTTTTGAGTGGTCGGGATTCCAAGACAGTGAATCTTTTCGCCTAGTTTTTAAGAATGGTTTGTTCTAGCAAACGTTATAGTTCGTGAATTAATCAAGAAAAACCTCGAATTTGCAATTTGGTGAAAAATAACTTGATTTATGCGTGCATTTTTTTTTGCTTGCGAGAGGGGCTGTTGGTGTCCTTTTTTTCGACCTCCTGGAGAAACATATATTGGTTTCTGATGGTCGTTACTGGTTCCATATGCTTGGTAGACATCTGGAAACGGGTGCATAAAAAATCTGAGGCCTCTGATGCGTTTTCATCTTGGTGCTTTTTTGGCCTGAATGAGGTTGCGTTTTTTCTCATGTTTGCTGTTTGTTTCATAAAATTTCTCATGTATTGGAACTTTTTTTGCTCTCAATGTGACTAAAAGCCCCTATATGTTTGTCAATAGACATAGTATGGTCAATTGGAGCCCAAAAGAAGGCAATTAGTGGTTTTGAAAGATGAAAATTTGTGCCATATGTGGAAATCTACTAGAAATGATTTTTTTTTCGAACTTTTGAGTGGTCGGGATTCCAAGACAGTGAATCTTTTCGCCTGGTTTTTAGGAATGCTTTGTTCTAGCAAACGTTATAGTTCGTGAATTAATCAAGAAAAACCTCGAATTTGCAATTTGGTGAAAAATAACTTGATTTATGCGTGCATTTTTTTTTGCTTGCGAGAGGGGCTGTTGGTGTCCTTTTTTTCGACCTCCTGGAGAAACATATATTGGTTTCTGATGGTCGTTACTGGTTCCATATGCTTGGTAGACATCTGGAAACGGGTGCATAAAAAATCTGAGGCCTCTGATGCGTTTTCATCTTGGTGCTTTTTTGGCCTGAATGAGGTTGCGTTTTTTCTCATGTTTGCTGTTTGTTTCATCAAATTTCTCATGTATTGGAACTTTTTTTGCTCTCAATGTGACTAAAAGCCCCTATATGTTTGTCAATAGACATAGTATGGTCAATTGGAGCCCAAAAGAAGGCAATTAGTGGTTTTGAAAGATGAAAATTTGTGCCATATGTGGAAATCTACTAGAAATGATTTTTTTTTCGAACTTTTGAGTGGTCGGGATTCCAAGACAGTGAATCCTTTCGCCTAGTTTTTAGGAATCGTTTGTTCTAGCAAACGTTATAGTTCGTGAATTAATCAAGAAAAACCTCGAATTTGCAATTTGGTGAAAAATAACTTGATTTATGCGTGCATTTTTTTTGCTTGCGAGAGGGGCTGTTGGTGTCCTTTTTTTCGACCTCCTGGAGAAACATATATTGGTTTCTCATGGTCGTTACTGGTTCCATATGCTTGGTAGACATCTGGAAACGGGTGCATAAAAAATCTGAGGCCTCTGATGCGTTTTCATCTTGGTGCTTTTTTGGCCTGAATGAGGTTGCGTTTTTTCTCATGTTTGCTGTTTGTTTCATCAAATTTCTCATGTGTTGGATCTTTTTTGCTCTCAATGTGACCAAAAGCCCCTATATGTTTGTCAATAGACATAGTATGATCAATTGGAGCCCAAAAGAAGGCAATTAGTGGTTTTGAAAGATGAAAATTTGTGCCATATGTGGAAATCTACTAGAAATGATTTTTTTTCGAACTTTTGAGTGGTCGGGATTCCAAGACAGTGAATCTTTTCGCCTAGTTTTTAAGAATGGTTTGTTCTAGCAAACGTTATAGTTCGTGAATTAATCAAGAAAAACCTCGAATTTGCAATTTGGTGAAAAATAACTTGATTTATGCGTGCATTTTTTTTTGCTTGCGAGAGGGGCTGTTGGTGTCCTTTTTTTCGACCTCCTGGAGAAACATATATTGGTTTCTCATGGTCGTTACTGGTTCCATATGCTTGGTAGACATCTGGAAATGGGTGCATAAAAAATCTGAGGCCTCTGATGCGTTTTCATCTTGGTGCTTTTTTGGCCTGAATGAGGTTGCGTTTTTTCTCATGTTTGCTGTTTGTTTCATCAAATTTCTCATGTATTGGAACTTTTTTGCTCTCAATGTGACTAAAAGCCCCTATATGTTTGTCAATAGACATAGTATGGTCAATTGGAGCCCAAAAGAAGGCAATTAGTGGTTTTGAAAGATGAAAATTTGTGCCATATGTGGAAATCTACTAGAAATGATTTTTTTTTCGAACTTTTGAGTGGTCGGGATTCCAAGACAGTGAATCTTTTCGCCTGGTTTTTAGGAATGGTTTGTTCTAGCAAACGTTATAGTTCGTGAATTAATCAAGAAAAACCTCGAATTTGCAATTTGGTGAAAAATAACTTGATTTATGCGTGCATTTTTTTTTGCTTGCGAGAGGGGCTGTTGGTGTCCTTTTTTTCAACCTCCTGGAGAAACATATATCGGTTTCTCATGGTCGTTACTGGTTCCATATGCTTGGTACACATCTGGAAACGGGTGCATAAAAAATCTGAGGCCTCTGATGCGTTTTCATCTTGGTGCTTTTTTGGCCTGAATGAGGTTGGGTTTTTTCTCATGTTTGCTGTTGGTTTCATCAAATTTCTCATGTATTGGAACTTTTTTTGCTCTCAATGTGACTAAAAGCCCCTATATAATTGTCAATAGACATAGTATGATCAATTGGAGCCCAAAAGAAGGCAATTAGTGGTTTTGAAAGATGAAAATTTGTGCCATATGTGGAAATCTACTAGAAATGATTTTTTTTTCGAACTTTTGAGTGGTCGGGATTCCAAGACAGTGAATCTTTTCGCCTGGTTTTTAGGAATGGTTTGTTCTAGCAAACGTTATAGTTCGTGAATTTATCAAGAAAAACCTCGAATTTGCAATTTGGTGAAAAATAACTTGATTTATGCGTGCATTTTTTTTGCTTGCGAGAGGGGCTGTTGGTGTCCTTTTTTTCGACCTCCTGGAGAAACATATATTGGTTTCTCATGGTCGTTACTGGTTCCATATGCTTGGTAGACATCTGGAAACGGGTGCATAAAAAATCTGAGGCCTCTGATGCGTTTTCATCTTGGTGCTTTTTTGGCCTGAATGAGGTTGCGTTTTTTCTCATGTTTGCTGTTTGTTTCATCAAATTTCTCATGTATTGGAACTTTTTTGCTCTCAATGTGACTAAAAGCCCCTATATGTTTGTCAATAGACATAGTATGGTCAATTGGAGCCCAAAAGAAGGCAATTAGTGGTTTTGAAAGATGAAAATTTGTGCCATATGTGGAAATCTACTAGAAATGATTTTTTTTTCGAACTTTTGAGTGGTCGGGATTCCAAGACAGTGAATCTTTTCGCCTGGTTTTTAGGAATGGTTTGTTCTAGCAAACGTTATAGTTCGTGAATTAATCAAGAAAAACCTCGAATTTGCAATTTGGTGAAAAATAACTTGATTTATGCGTGCATTTTTTTTGCTTGCGAGAGGGGCTGTTGGTGTCCTTTTTTTCAACCTCCTGGAGAAACATATATCGGTTTCTCATGGTCGTTACTGGTTCCATATGCTTGGTAGACATCTTTAAACGGGTGCATAAAAAATCTGAGGCCTCTGATGCGTTTTCATCTTGGTGCTTTTTTGGCCTGAATGAGGTTGCGTTTTTTCTCATGTTTGCTGTTTGTTTCATCAAATTTCTCATGTATTGGAACTTTTTTTGCTCTCAATGTGACTAAAAGCCCCTATATGTTTGTCAATAGACATAGTATGATCAATTGGAGCCCAAAAGAAGGCAATTAGTGGTTTTGAAAGATGAAAATTTGTGCCATAAGTGGAAATCTACTAGAAATGATTTTTTTTTCGAACTTTTGAGTGGTCGGGATTCCAAGACAGTGAATATTTTCGCCTAGTTTTTAGGAATGGTTTGTTCTAGCAAACGTTATATTTCGTGAATTTATCAAGAAAAACCTCGAATTTGCAATTTGGTGAAAAATAACTTGATTTATGCGTGCATTTTTTTTGCTTGCGAGAGGGGCTGTTGGTGTCCTTTTTTTCGACCTCCTGGAGAAACATATATTGGTTTCTCATGGTCGTTACTGGTTCCATATGCTTGGTAGACATCTGGAAACGGGTGCATAAAAAATCTGAGGCCTCTGATGCGTTTTCATCTTGGTGCTTTTTTGGCCTGAATGAGGTTGCGTTTTTTCTCATGTTTGCTGTTTGTTTCATCAAATTTCTCGTGTATTGGAACTTTTTTTGCTCTCAATGTGACTAAAAGCCCCTATATGTTTGTCAATAGGCATTGTGTGATCAATTGGAGCCCAAAAGAAGGCAATTAGTGGTTTTGAAAGATGAAAATTTGTGCCATATGTGGAAATTTATTAGAAATGATTTTTTTTTTCGAACTTTTGAGTGGTCGGGATTCCAAGACAGTGAATCTTTTCGCCTAGTTTTTAAGAATGGTTTGTTCTAGCAAACCTTATAGTTCGTGAATTAATCAAGAAAAACCTCGAATTTGCAATTTGGTGAAAAATAACTTGATTTATGCGTGCATTTTTTTTTTTGCTTGCGAGAGGGGCTGTTGGTGTCCTTTTTTTCGACCTCCTGGAGAAACATATATTGGTTTCTGATGGTCGTTACTGGTTCCATATGCTTGGTAGACATCTGGAAACGGGTGCATAAAAAATCTGAGGCCTCCGATGCGTTTTCATCTTGGTGCTTTTTTGGCCTGAATGAGGTTGCGTTTTTTCTCATGTTTGCTGTTTGTTTCATCAAATTTCTCATGTATTGGAACTTTTTTTGCTCTCATTGTAACTAAAAGCCCCTATATGTTTGTCAATAGACATAGTATGGTCAATTGGAGCCCAAAAGAAGGCAATTAGTGGTTTTGAAAGATGAAAATTTGTGCCATATGTGGAAATCTACTAGAAATGATTTTTTTTCGAACTTTTGAGTGGTCGGGATTCCGAGACAGTGAATCTTTTCGCCTAGTTTTTAGGAATGGTTTGTTCTAGCAAACATTATAGTTCGTGGATTACTCGAGAAAAACCTCGAATTTGCAATTTAGTGAAAAATGACTTGATTTATGGGTGCATTTTTTTTTGCTTGCGAGAGGGGCTGTTGGTGTCCTTTTTTTCGACCTCCTGGAGAAACATATATTGGTTTCTGATGGTCGTTACTGGTTCCATATGCTTGGTAGACATCTGGAAACGGGTGCATAAAAAATCTGAGGCCTCTGATGCGTTTTCATCTTGGTGCTTTTTTGGCCTGAATGAGGTTGCGTTTTTTCTCATGTTTGCTGTTTGTTTCATCAAATTTCTCATGTATTGGAACTTTTTTGCTCTCAATGTGACTAAAAGCCCCTATATGTTTGTCAATAGACATAGTGTGATCAACTGGAGCCCAAAAGAGGGCAATTAGTGGTTTTGAAAGATGAAAATTTGTGCCATATGTGGAAATTTACTAGAAATGATTTTTTTTTCGAACTTTTGAGTGGTCGGGATTCCAAGACAGTGAATCTTTTCGCCTGGTTTCTAGGAATGGTTTGTTCTAGCAAACGTTATGGTTCGTGGATTAATCAAGAAAAACCTCGAATTTGCAATTTAGTGAAAAATAACTTGATTTATGGGTGCATTTTTTTTTTGCTTGCGAGAGTGGCTGTTGGTGTCCTTTTTTTCGACCTCCTGGAGAAACATATATTGGTTTCTGATGGTCGTTACTGGTTCCAAATGCTTGGTAGACATCTGGAAACGGGTGCATAAAAAATCTGAGGCCTCTGATGCGTTTTCATCTTGATGCTTTTTTGGCCTGAATGAGGTTGCGTTTTTTTCTCATGTTTGCTGTTTGTTTCATCAAATTTCTCATGTATTGGAACTTTTTTTGCTCTCAATGTGACTAAAAGCCCCTATATGTTTGTCAATAGACATATTTCGATCAATTGGAGCCCAAAAGAAGGCAATTAGTGGTTTTGAAAGATGAAAATTTGTGCCATATGTGGAAATTTACTAGAAATGATTTTTTTTCGAACTTTTGAGTGGTCGGGATTCCAAGACAGTGAATCTTTTCGCCTGGTTTTTAAAAATGGTTTGTTCTAGCAAACGTTATAGTTCGTGGATTAATCAAGAAAAACCTCGAATTTGAAATTTAGTGAAAAATAACTTGATTTATGGGTGCATTTTTTTTGCTTGCGAGAGGGGCTGTTGGTGTCCTTTTTTTCGACCTCCTGGAGAAACATATATTGGTTTCTGATGGTCGTTACTGGTTCCATATGCTTGGTAGACTTCTGGAAACGGGTGCATAAAAAGTGTGAGGCCTCTGATGCGTTTTCATCTTGGTGCTTTTTTGGCCTGAATGAGGTTGCGTTTTTTCTCATGTTTGCTGTTTGTTTCATCAAATATCTCATGTTTTGGAACTTTTTTGCTCTCAATGTGACTAAAAGCCCCTATATGTTTGTCAATAGACATAGTGTGATCAATTGGAGCCCAAAAGAAGGCAATTAGTGGTTTTGAAAGATGAAATATTGCGCCATATGTGGAAATTTACTAGAAATGATTTTTTTTTGGAACTTTTGAGTGGCCGGGATTCCAAGACAGTGAATCTTTTCGCCTGGTTTTTAGGAATGGTTTGTTCTAGCAAACGTTATAGTTCGTGGATTAATCAAGAAAGACCTCGAATTTGCAATTTAGTGAAAAATAACTTGATTTTTGGGTGCATTTTTTTTTGCTTGCGAGAGGGGCTGTTGGTGTCCTTTTTTTCGACCTCCTGGAGAAACATATATTGGTTTCTCATGGTCGTTACTGGTTCCATATGCTTGGTAGACATCTGGAAACGGGTGCATAAAAAATCTGAGGCCTCTGATGCGTTTTCATCTTGGTGCTTTTTTGGCCTGAATGAGGTTGCGTTTTTTTCTCATATTTGCTGTTTGTTTCATCAAATTTCTCATGTATTGGAACTTTTTTGCTCTCAATGTGACTAAAATCCCCTATACGTTTGTCAATAGACATAGTTCGATCAATTGGAGCCCAAAAGAAGGCAATTAGTGGTTTTGAAAGATGAAAATTTGTGCCATATGTGGAAATTTACTAGAAATGATTTTTTTTTCGAACTTTTGAGTGGTCGGGATTCCAAGACAGTGAATCTTTTCGCCTGGTTTTTAGAAATGGTTTGTTCTAGCAAACGTTATAGTTCGTGGATTAATCAAGAAAAACCTCGAATTTGCAATTTAGTGAAAAATAACTTGATTTATGGGTGCATTTTTTTTGCTTGCGAGAGGGGCTGTTGGTGTCCTTTTTTTCGACCTCCTGGAGAAACATATATTGGTTTCGGATGGTCGTTACTGGTTCCAAATGCTTGGTAGACATCTGGAAACGGGTGCATAAAAAATCTGAGGCCTCTGATGCGTTTTCATCTTTGTGCTTTTTTGGCCTGAATGAGGTTGCGTTTTTTCTCATGTTTGCTGTTTGTTTCATCAAATTTCTCATGTATTGGAACTTTTTTTGCTCTCAATGTGACTAAAAGGCCCTATATGTTTGTCAATAGACATAGTGTGATCAATTGGAGCCCAAAATAAGGCAATTAGTGGCTTTGAAAGATGAAAATTTGTGCCATATGTGGAAATTTACTAGAAATGATTTTTTTTCGAACTTTTGAGTGGTCGGGATTCCAAGACAGTGAATCTTTTCGCCTGGTTTTTAGGAATGGTTTGTTCTAGCAAACGTTATAGTTTGTGGATTAATCAAGAAAAACCTCGAATTTGCAATTTGGTGAAAAATAACTTGATTTATGCGTGCATTTTTTTTTGCTTGCGAGAGGGGCTGTTGGTGTCCTTTTTTTCGACCTCCTGGAGAAACATATATTGGTTTCTGATGGTCGTTACTGGTTCCAAATGCTTGGTAGACATCTCGAAACCGGTGCATAAAAAATCTGAGGCCTCTGATGCGTTTTCATCTTGGTGCTTTTTTTGGCCTGAATGAGGTTGCGTTTTTTCTCATGTTTGCTGTTTGTTTCATCAAATTTCTCATGTATTGGAACTTTTTTTGCTCTCAATGTAACTAAAAGCCCCTCTATGTTTGTCAACAGACATAGTGTGATCAATTGGAGCCCAAAAGAAGGCAATTAGTGGTTTTGAAAGATGAAAATTTGTGCCATATGTGGAAATTTACTAGAAATGAATTTTTTTTTCGAACTTTTGAGTGGTCGGGATTCCAAGACAGTGATTCTTTTCGCCTGGTTTTTAGGAATGTTTTGTTCTAGCAAGCGTTATAGTTCGTGGATTAATCAAGAAAAGCCTCGAATTCGCAATTTGGCGAAAAATAACTTGATTTATGGTGCATTTTTTTCTTGCTTGCTAGAGGGGCTGTTGGTGTCCTTTTTTTCGACCTCCTGGAGAAACATATATTGGTTTCTGATGGTCGTTACTGGTTCCAAATGCTTGGTAGACATCTCGAAACGGGTGCATAAAAAATCTGAGGCCTCTGATGCGTTTTCATCTTGGTGCTTTTTTGGCCTGAATGAGGTTGCGTTTTTTCTCATGTTTGCTGATTGTTTCAGCAATTTTCTCATGTATTGGAACTTTTTTTGCTCTCAATGTGACTAAAAGCCCCAATATGTTTGTCAATAGACATTGTGTGATCAATTGGAGCCCAAAAGAAGGCAATTAGTGGTTTTGAAAGATGAAAATTTGTGCCATATGTGGAAATTTACTAGAAATGAATTTTTTTTCGAACTTTTGAGTGGTCGGGATTCCAAGACAGTGAGTTTTTTCGCCTGGTTTTTAGAAATGGTTTGTTCTAGCAAACGTTATAGTTCGTTGATTAATCAAGAAAAACCTCGAATTCGCAATTTGGTGAAAAATAACTTGATTTATGGGTGCATTTTTTTTTCTGGCTTGCGAGAGGGGCTGTTGGTGTCCTTTTTTTCGACCTCCTGGAGAAACACATATTGTTTTCTGATGGTCGTTACTGGTTCCAAATGCTTGGTAGACATCTGGAAACGGGTGCATAAAAAATTTGAGGCCTCTGATGCGTTTTCATCTTGATGCTTTTTTGGCCTGAATGAGGTTGCGTTTTTTCTCATGTTCTCTGTTTGTTTCATCAAATTTATCATGTATTGGATTTTTTTTGCTTTTAATGTGTCCAAAAGCCCCTATATGTTTGTCAGTAGACAAAGTGTGACCAATTGGAGCCCAAAAGAAGGCAATGAGGGGCTTTGAAAGATGAAAATTTATGCCATATGGGGAAATTTACAAGCAATGATTTTTTTTTCGAACTTTTGAGTGGTCGGGGTTCCAAGACAGTGAATCTTTTCGCCTGGTTTTTAGAAATGGTTTGTTCTTACAAACGTTATAGTTTGTGGATTAGGCAAGAAAAACCTCGAATTCTCAATTTGGTGAAAAATAACTTGATTTTTGGGTGCATTTTTTTCTGGCTGGCGAGAGGGGCTGTTGGTGTCCTTTCTTTCGACGTCCCGGAGAAACATATATTGGTTTCTGATGGTCGTTACTGGTTATATTGTGTTAACAGGGATGCCCCGGGTGTACACAAAAAAAAGATCAACAATCTTCCAGGAATACAGAATGGAATGTGCGCTAAAATCTGTTGATGCTGGTTCGTCTTTGAGAACTGCGTCTCGAAAGTTCAATCTTCCTTACTCGACTCTGAGACGACGCTTTTGTAACCAAGCAAATAAAATTGGAAGGCCGCCAATTTTCTCCGAGTATCAGCAGAGATCACTAATGAAGGCACTCTCTTACCAGTGCTTGACCTTTGAAAAAATGAGAAGAGCCTACATATTTGGAAAAAATTTAAATGTCAAGTTACCAGCCACTTGGAACACCCACCGAACTGTTGGAGTAGAATGGATGATTGGTTTTCTAAAGAAGTTTTCGCATCTCAACTTATTTATTGTCAAAGGAAAGTTCTTTCAAAGAAACGATTTTGTTTGCGTCAGATGCATGGGAAATAAGCAAAGAGGAGAATTAGGATTTCTGTGCGAAAGTTGCTGCCTTTGCACATGTAAATCTTGCTTCAGAAAAAGTGCAATCTGCTGTGTTGATTAATGTTTTCGTGAATTGTTTGTCATACTATTATTGTTGGTGGCTTGTTTGGTGTTTTATTTATTTCAATTGATATTCATTGAAGGGCGCTTGGAACGCGTTCTTTTCTTGCAAATCTCTTCAAAGGATTCAAAGACAGCACTTAAATTGACAGTTTTTCGTTAGGCTAGAGGGCACCGCCCTGCCTATGAAAAAGGGTCAATTTTTGAAGTTTTCTGGTAATCCCCGTTGGAAAATGAGAGCCGCCTACGAATAAAAATTGTCTTTTTTGGCGCTTCGAACGTTTTCAATTCTTGCAAATTTTATCAAAGTAGTTAAAGACCGCTCTTAAATTGACACTTTTTCGTAAGGCTAGAGGGCACCGCCCTGCCTATGAAAAAGGGTCAATTTTTAAAATTTTTTTGGTAATCGCGTTTAGTAAATGAGAGCCGCCTAAGAATAAAAATTGGCTTTTTTGGCGCTTCGAACGTTTCACAAATTTCTACAAAGGATTCCAAGATCCTACATATTGACAAATTTTCGATAGGTCAGAGGGCACCTAGAGAGATCAGAAAAAAGTCAATATCGTTTTTTGGTAGTCTGCGCTGGAAACTGCGTACCGTTAGACAAATAAAATGCCCTCTGCTTTTTCCTGTGGCGCCTCGCTAAATTTTGGCTGTTGAATTTTTCAAAGGGAACAAAGACGTCACTGACGGTTTCTCATAGGCTAGAGGGCACCGCCCTACCTACGGAAAGTTGTCAGTATTGTCTATCGGTGCTTCAAATAAGGTGGCGTTTTACAGAGTAATGGCTCTTTTCAACGTTTTGGCAAAAATGGACCTGACTACCTTACAGCGTGAGCGCCTCAGTGGCATAATTGAAAGTTCGTGCATGACATTGAGGTCATTCAAATTGCTCTCGGACCAGGATCTAGTGGGGGCTGGTTTTCCTAAACCAGCAGTGCTTGAGATGCGGGCTATTATTGGAACAATGACCGAGGAAGTACCTGCAATGACGCCGTCAACTTCTGCAATCGAAACATCGTTTCGAGGCAGCTCCTTTGAACCGAGCCAGGTATCTTCACCATTGAGCGATGCCTCCAGGATAAGTAACCAGGAAAACGAACTGCCTGAGTTGACAGCAGATGCACTCCGCTTGTTGACACAAAGCATTGATGTTGGGACTTACGCAGGGAAGCATGAGTTCAATAGAATTCTGGTGGCTGAAATCATAAAGGTCCATTTTTTTTCTCTTTTTTTTTATTACAAAAATGTAATAGAATTTTGAGTGCGTTTGCTTTTTTGCAGAGACAACCCGAGGACGCAAAGTTAAATCCAACTTCAAGAGACAAGCTTCGGTATGCAAAACTGGCAATTGAGGTAAAGCCAGAGTTGCGGTCCCTAGATCCGGTCTATCCATGTGTAATAATTTTAACTTATTTTTCTCCATTTTTGGAGCTGAGGGTTTTTTATAATAACAGTATTTTTAAGGCTCAGTTCTTTCGGCCATACTATCTGGAGAACGGTAAACCGAGGTGCGCAAAAGGGCTCATAGAGGAGCACCTGAAGTCTCTGCGGGCGAGAGCAAAGCGGCAAGAGGCTAAGAGAAGCGGTTAGATCAGTTTTTAAACCAGTGAACCAAGATTCTTTGAACCAAAATGAGGTGAGCAATGTGATCTTCAGGAACACCCTTGCAACCAAAACGATTAAGAATCAATCATCAGTCCCAGGAAGCGTCAAATGTTGACTTAAGTTGCCTGCAAGATCTTTTCGGACAGGAGGAAATGGATTTCAGTACTCGAAGGCGGGAAACGTTCGAGACACGAAAAAAGTTGCTCTCAGAAGCAGGAACGGTCAATTTTGATACCTACATGTACTATATTGGGATGGAATTAAAGGACATCGGTGAGGTAAGAGTAATTTAAAAACACCTGTATACCGGATATTGGGCTATTCTCAAACTAGGTAATTTTTTAAAGCTGGAGGAAGAATTCAAGCTATGGGTGCCGAACTCGCCTAAGGATGCCTTTGGTAAACTCTTCCTGCCATTTGTGGCAAAACTAATAGCTCTGTGCGACGATCCACCTAGAGAAGCGGTAGACAAAATACTGGTCCTGAAGAGCAAAAAACGTAAGCTTTTAATTTTGTTTTTTTTTGTTGGTCATGTACTAGTTTTTCTCTCTTTTTTGTAGTTTCGGAGCCCGTTTTGGCCTTGAGGGCTCTCCCCGCTCTGATGCCAGTAAAACAAAGCGTCGGCAAGGAGCGCAAAAGTACAAATGCTGAGTTGCGCTCCATGGCTGTTACAAAGTTTGTTCGGGAGCTTCCGGTAAAAATTTTAAGTCAGTTATACCAATTTGCGCATGAATGAGTGAAATAAATATTTTTTACGGATGTTGGGAACCTAGACGAAATCAGCCGAAATGAGAGTATCGGCGCCATCCTATGCACCAGCAGCCAGGTTATTGGTTGTTTTTTTAGCTCTTTTATCCTGTAACATCTAGTGTTTGGTCTACTGCTAGGGTGTCCGGTTTCAATTTAGGTTTTTGTGGTTGGACCAAAGCGAGTGATCTCGTGTGAAGATCTCTTTCAAGCCGTAGATGTTGCATTCAAGCTATTCTACATTTTGAACTTGAAGTTCCCCCGAGAGACTTTCGCGGTCTGGAGTTTTATACAAATCGTTGTATACAAATTGACAGCTTCGCATGTGCCGCCGCAAGTTGACAGCTTCGTGGCGAAAATGAATGCTCTCTCTGAAAACGAGTAATAGGACAGTCATAGGTTGCACCAAACACGAAGTAATGTATTTCGCCAAAAAAATTGTTCGGTTTTGTAAAAGTGCTTGCTTTCATTTGAAATGTTCACAAGCTTTTTGTTCAAAATAAAAATAGTTCGTGTGATTCAGTCTTTTTTTGAAAGTTTGAACTTAAATGGATAATCAACTTTCTTGACAACTCTCGCCGCTCATCGACTTTTTCAGTGCAAACATGGGTAAATCTATTGAAACAAATGTGCAGGACTACTTCGAAGTTGCTAGTGTTGATTGGATGCTACTGGATGAGTTGATTGATAAAGGCGGAGTCAGAAGTCATCGTGCAATTAGATTGGATCAAAGGGTTGAAGTGTCAAAGAACTCCGAACTCTATAAGTATCTGAAGGATTTGTATGTAACATCTTTTTCTTTTGTCTCATATGAAAAAGAACTTTCGTATTCTGAGGATAAAAATAGAGGTTATTGTGGCTACAAAATTATTGCAAAAAACGATTTTAATGTTGGTGAAGTAATACCTGGGTTGAAGGGAATTGTTGCCTCATGCCCTCAAGATATCGATGACACTCCCGAGTTAAACTATTCAATTTTTTTCAAGGGAAAATTTTCGTACTCTTTACAAGGGCCAC
Organism: Convolutriloba macropyga; assembly: GCF_964194025.1. Lineage (NCBI taxonomy): Eukaryota > Metazoa > Xenacoelomorpha > Acoela > Convolutidae > Convolutriloba > Convolutriloba macropyga. Next base: position 10,733,597 of record NC_134468.1, read on the forward strand.
TGTCTTTCGTGAACCATGCTTGTGTCCCAAATTGTAGGTATAAGGAACCAAAGGGTAAATCTGGTCTGGCGGTGGTTGAAGTGATCAAAAAAATTGCAACAGGTGATGAAGTAACAGTTTTTTAAGGAAAAGAATATTTTGGGAAAAATAATGAGTTGTGTTTGTGCCCTCATAAAGAAAAGCATGTGACAAAAGATTTCAATTTTTTACTCGAAAATGTTTCTTCAGGTTCAAAAACTAGATCAGGACTGAAACGAACTATTAACTCCTCTACTGCTCCTAATATTGAAAACGAAAATAAAAGTCTTACATCTCGCGCCTAATAAAAGTCTTACATCTCTTACATCAGCTAATGAAGAGAGTGTATCTACTAATCATGTGAACTTCGAAACGGCTGATGTTTTGTTAGAAGAATCTTCTGCGGGTCCTTCTATTGTTTCAGTTGCTCCTGAGGTATCTGCGAAAAAGCAAAAGACGTTTGTTCAAACGATGGTTCCCATAGATGAGGATCAGTCGATGTCAGAACAATCTGCAGAAGATCAGAATGCAGCCTCTGAGGATGCCCTATGTGGCATCAGTGTCGGTTTAGTATCAAGCCAACGGTTCTCCAGAAGAGTCAAGGAACAATTAGAAGCATGTAACGAATTGGAGCCTAGTAATGTTATCCTAGATTGCGAGTTTTGCAGTTTAACACTAAAAACTTCGATGGATTTTGTGTCGCACCTAAGAGTTCATAAGCTTGAGGCTTTGTTTACTTGCCCTTTTTGCAAGCGAATCTTTGGAAGTTATCCGCGTTACGTAGAGCACATGAAAAATCATTTTTTTGATATGAGTTCGAAAGGTTTTGAGTTCTTATTGTCATCAAAAAACAAAAAAAGTAAAACTAATAATGCTGAGCCAACATCGGAAAGACTTAAATCTAACCAAATAACCAATGTACCACTGGAGAAAACGAATATAAACTCTGATTCTAAATTGACAGTAATAAGTAATTCAAGCGCTTATGAATTACCCCAAATTTTTGAAAACGGTTTAAATAATTCAGGAAGAACTGAGGTGCAATTGAAGCCAGTAAAATTTTATCCTTGGTCACAAAAAAAGTTCAATTACAACCTAGAAAACACAGAAAAATTCAATTGTAAACAAGACGACTGCAATTTTTCTTATATGACGCTAGAAAATTACGACAGACATTTAAGCGATTTCCATTGCTTGGCGTCAAGTTTTTTGTGCCCCTTTTGTCCTAGAGAGCATACATCACTGAGGTATTTACAAAAACATGTTAGAAAAATGCATGCGGTAGCTGAAAGTCCTAGTGTGATTGATGAACTGCCGTTATCAATAGAGGAAGCTGAAATTGCGCAGGATCTTGAAAACATAGATAAACAACCGGACGTTTTTGCGAAACTTGATAGCTTGCAAAATGGTTTCTGTGGTCGCGAAGTGCTTCTAAAGAGTCTTTGCCAAACGTCATCGACTTGGACACAGTGTCTCTCTTTTTCGTCTATAGCATGCTCTGCTTTAGAGGAAGTAATGAGTTCAGTGAGGCTAGCTTTGGATGAAGTTCAGAAAGATACTCCCTCGGTATCAGAATCAGCAATCTTTGCAAAACTACATAGTTGTACCAGGAACTTTAAAACTACTGATGTGAGCAACCAATATCAGTTGATCTCCTTTCTCAAAAAACAGGAAAAGTTTGTGGAGCCCCTCGATCTAAAATTTGGGGAGGAAAATGAACTAAGGAGCGTAGGTGGTTTAAAGAAACCATTAGAACGGGTCAGTTTATCCCCATATCTGAGGTTCTGTCAAATATAATTTTCCAGGAAGAAGATGTTTTTCAAGTTTGCTTGGCTTATGAAAATTTTTTGAAAAAATTGTCCTGTCAACGGGTTTTGTTCGACATTAATCAGAGCAAAGGTAGTTTGAATCTTGATGCAAAATCCGTTATTAGAGAAGTAAGTTCAATTGTTGAGTGCGATGAGGGAATTTCAGTACAAGTAACATTACAGCTCTACTTTGACGAACTGGAGACCGCTAATCCCATAGGGTCTAGAGCAACGATACACAAAATAGGATGCTTCTACTGGTACTTGAAAAGTCTGCCCCCATGGTTAAATTCTGATATGCGATACACTTTCGTCGTTGCTCTTGTGTCCTACCTTGATGTAAAATATTATGGTTTTTCTCCGGTTATAGACGCCATAACGAATGATTTGGTAAAACTAGAAAATGGAATATCAATCACCACAAAAAATGGGAAGGTTTTAAAAATAAAAGCAAAAAAAATGAGTTTTGTTGCAGATAACTTAGCTTATCACGCCGTTTTTGGTTTCAATGAGAACTTTTCATCGGGCATGTGCTGCGAAAAATGTTTTGTGCCACAATCGAAATTTAAGCAAGTTTTTGAGGAAGATGCCGAAAAGCTCCGCTCACCCGCTTCTTGTATAAGTAATGTAGGTGTAGCTGGCTCAGGTATGAAAAGTGTATGTCGACTCAAAACTTCTTTTTTCGAACCGTATGAAAATTTTACAGTGGACTTGCACCATGATATATTCCAGGGAAGCCTGATGCACACTGTGAAACTTGTTCTCAACAGTCTCATTTTTGAATTAGGTTTTCTTTCTCTGCAAGATCTGAACTCACGAATCAACTGGTTCAACTATGGACGAGATATTGATGGAAAACCCTCCGAGTTTGCTGAAGAAAGGTTCTTATCTTGCTCAATCCTTGCATTGGTTCATTCGGAAAAATAATTGTTGTTTTTGGTTTAGGATAAAAGAGAAAACGTCCAAGTCACTCAAAGAGAAGTACGATCAGATGTATACCCTCTTCCGCTTCTTACCGTTGATGCTGAGTGACTTGGTTCCCGAGGGTAACTCGGTTTGGGCTTTTCTACTGGACTATTTTAATCTCGTCGAGATGTTGCTGAGCCCCGCTTTCGATGAAGATGACATCTCAATCCTTGGTGTTTTGGTTCACAATCACCTTAATTCGTTCTCTGAAGTGTTTCCTGATAGTAGTGTTATATTTAAACAGCACCATCTCATTCATTATCCTACGGTCATTAGGTCGTGCGGCCCTCTGTTATATCTAAGTGTGCTTCGTTATGAAAGAAAACATCAGTTTTTTAAAAAATTGGCAAACAATATTTGCAATTTTAAGAATTTGACTAAAAGCTTGGCAATGAGACACCAAATAGCGCAGTTTGTTGATTGGAGAAATGGATTGCCGGTGAAAGAAGACGATTTTCCTGGTGCTAGGCTTGTAGAATTCTCTGAATTTTTCAAATCTGAAGACTGTAAAACTGAAGAAAAATTTAAAAATTGCAATGTGCTTATTTCCAAACATGCTGTTATCAAAGGTACTCGCTACAACATCAACAAGGCAGTGATCAAATCAATATCTTCTCAAAGTGAACCTGAATTTGGATTGATAAAACACATTTTGGTTGATAAAACTGATATATACTTCGTTGTTGTGAATTTGAAGTTGCATTACTATGATGCTCACTCAAGATCTTATGCTGTAACGCAGGAAGCGTCTGGTCAGTTTTCATTTATCGCATATGCAGATCTCTTTGATTATCATCCCCTCTCTTTGCACTCTTGTTTTCTCAACACCTGTAAATTCTCTCATATCTGTTTACGCCATAGACTTACTTTCAACAATTATGCTAGCTATTTTGACTCAGAGAGCTGTAATTAAAACAGCAAAGTTTTGCGTATCTTTTGCATATCTTTTTTCTATTTTTCGTCAAACAGTAGGTTCGATAGAGGTCTGGATTTTTTTATGTTTTTTTTTGCGTTTTGTTGTTTTCGGTCTGGGTTCTTGTCCCTGTCCATAAATTTTTTGTTTAGTCTTTTGTTTCAAGTGGGCCTTATGCCGCTTCAGAAATGGAGCATCACGAGGAGGAAGAAGAATTACTAGTTGGACGACTTCAAGCTGGAGAGTCGGTATCAAACTATGCAATAAGATTATTATGGGAAGTACAAAATGGCAATGTTGAGTTGGATAATAGGATAGTTTTCATCGGAGACTCAAATTTAAGAGACGCTTATGAAACTTGCTCATCATTTGATATTCTAAAGTCTTACCATAACAAGTTTACAATTTGCGCTAAGGGTGGTCGTCGACTGTCGCATTTACCTGAGTTGTTTCCTTCAGTTGCTAATTTCAAATATAATTGTATTTTATTGGGCGGCAACGATTTAAGTACAAGATCTGTGGATGAAATGCTTAACGACATTGCGGAATTTAAATACCATCTGCCGGCATCTTGGCCGAAACAAATTTTGTGTGTTGTAGAATTATTTTATCGTGGTGACCAAACTGAAGAACCGCTTCTATCCAAACTGAAAGATTTTAATAGTCGTTTAAAAACTGAATTTAAAGCTGATTACTACCCAAATACCCAAGTTAGAGCTAACGCTTTTCCCCGACCATCTGATCGCGTCAATAATAGATTCTTCCATGATAAAAATGAAAAAGGATTCCAAATTATCATCTAAAAGTGCAATGCAGAAGCCAATACGCAAAACTTCTCAGTAAAATTTGTGATCATATGCTGAATCGTTCAAGTGTTCCAGACTATTCTTAATCATTTTTGTGAACTGTTCTCCAACTGATTTGTAATTATTTGCTCCTCAAAACATTGTTTTGACAGTTTGTTTAGTTGTAGGGCAGTTCTTGAATATCCTATTTTAAGCTGTCGTCTTATTAGTTCACGGAATGATCTTGTTTTAATCTGCATGCAGAGAATATGTAACATTGCATGTAAATTATGTACATTTTGTAAAATTTTAATAAAAAGAAAAAGCAAAAAAAAACTAAAAAAAAAACAAAAAAATTATTTAGATTTGTGATTTTGCTGTTCTGACTAAAGTTTGCTGTTCTGTATGCTGTCTGTTGAACCATCTGCTTTCATCAATTTTATGTATTTCCACAGATCTGCTAATACTTTTTATCTGTGCTCCTCATTTACCTATTTCTGCTGCCTATGTGTTATTATATTCCGATATAACTCTGCTCAATTTTCCCAATTCCATTAAAGTTATACTTAACTGTATGTAGTCTTAAAGATGTAATTAACTGCAATTCTCCATGCAAAAGCATGCAATTTTACATGTAAAAACATGCAATCTTTCGTTCGTAACCAATTTCAATATTTACTATAAATTGTAACGCTTATATCTAAAACGTATAATTTAGTTCTCGAGCTGTTGTTTTAATTGTTGTTTACTTTATCAATCTTATAGACTTTAAAACTTACAGTTTCAATATAACTTAGCTGACCTTGTAAATGGGAAAGGAACTGATGGAAAATCTCGGAATAAAGATTTGTAGATCAGTTTGGCTTCACCTCGGTGAGGCACGCTTTTTGATTAGTGGGCACCGCCCTCTCAAAAGGCATGCCTTATTGAGGTTTAAGTTGTACGAGCTTTTATTGGAATAGTGTTCCGCCTAATAATTGGAGTAACTTGTTGAGAGGGCACCGCCCTATCAGGTTAAAACTCTCTGGTTGGTAAGGTAAGTGGTTAGGTTTATGGTTTTCTGTTGTTCCTTTCCCATGGCTCCGGAAAAAATTTGATGTTCTTTTATTTTGGAAATTGGATCTCGGTTGGCCATTCCTTTTTCCGGAGCCTTTGATTAGTTTCAACTCATGTATTATGCATGTAAAACATGTAACTCAGCTTGTAACAAATTGTGCTTTGCCTAATTATAATTGTTTGTGCTTCAAAATGGCCATCCTTGATCCTAGTGTCGAAATCCTGTGGGCGCCTTCCCGTTGGTGGTTTTGTATAAGTCGTGTACTATGTACATGGCGAGCTGAGACCCACGTAAAAATTAAAATATAATGGGAAATGCAAAACTGATCATACCAGGTTTTTTTGCACACCCGACAGAGGCTGCTTACTTATGTCTTTTCAGCCTAATTTTTGCATGTAAATTGATTATGATTTGCAGGTAAATTTACCTAGATTTTGCAAGTAAATTGTTCTTTAATGCAATTCACCTAGAATCTACCTGCAAACACATTACATTACCTGCAATTCTAGGTAAAATTTCCTGCAAGTTACCTAGAATTTGCAGTTATACCCTCCTAGAATTTTACCTGCAAAAAAAATTTTCTAGGTAAATTTACCGGCAAAAAACACGCGCAAATTGCAGGTAAATTTACCTAGAATTTCATTTTTGCAGGTAAAATTCTAGGTAAATTTAAATGCAATCTACCTAGAATTTGCAGGTAAAAACACCTAGAATTTTACCTGCAAAAAAGTTTTTTTAGGTAAATTTACCTGCAAAAAGCACGCGCAAATTGCAGGTAAATTTACCTAGAACATTTTTTTGCAGGTAAAATTCTAGGTGTTTTTACCTGCAAATTCTAGGTAGATTGCATTTAAATTTACCTAGAATTTTACCGGCAAAAATGAAATTCTAGGTAAATTTACCTGCAATTTGCGCGTGTTTTTTGCCGGTAAATTTACCTAGAAAATTTTTTTTGCAGGTAAAATTCTAGGAGGGTATAACTGCAAATTCTAGGTAACTTGCAGGAAATTTTACCTAGAATTGCAGGTAATGTAATGTGTTTGCAGGTAGATTCTAGGTGAATTGCATTAAAGAACAATTTACTTGCAAAATCTAGGTAAATTTACCTGCAATTTATAATCAATTTACCTGCAATTTTTTTAGAGTGTAACGTCGGGCGAATTACTCTAAGACGACTGCCGAGGAGGTGTGTTTGGTAGCAGCCAGCTGGGGCTTCGGGATGTTAAAATTAGGGCGGGGTGAGTGGAGCGCGTAGGGGGTGGTCAAACAATGGGGGAGGTGAACCGCTGGGAGGGCGGGGTGTCAGTGGGTGACTGAGAGGGGGGTCAAACTTTTACGACTAAGAACCGCCCTTCACACCATGAAATTACACTTTAAAAAACGCAAACGTTTTTATTCCGATGTCTTAACCTTGCTGTTATGTCTCAAACTTACATTGGGCTCTTTTCTGTTATTGCCCCCCCCCCCAGCCTTATATAACCAGTCTATTTGCACCCCCCAAATATGTTCTTTTTGGTCCTTAGAGATCCTTTATTTTAGTCATAATAAATTGCCGGTACCGGTAGACGACTGGATGAATTTTTGTTTCCGGTTGTCAAAAAAATAGTACCATAGAGCTATTCCTGCAAAAGAAAGGCGAAAAAATATTATAAACAAGATTATTCTTTGTCTGCTTACATTATAAGCAAAGTTTGATTACCGTATACGTCTTAATTTCAAAACTTGGCTGCACAATTAAAATGTAAATGCCGTTTGTATATAATTGTATATGTTAGTCTATGAAATGAAACCAATATGCTATAACATGTATAAGTGGGGGGTGCAAACGGACGTGGGGGGCAATAACAGAAAAAGAGCCTTACCTTGCTGTGATGTCTCAACATTATTTACCCTAGAGCGTTATTTCTTAAAACTGCCCTCAAAAACCCTCAATTTTAACGTTATGCCGTCATTTCAACTTTGCCCCTCAGTCCAAAGCAAGCATTATTTATGAGAGTAAGGAAAACTCCTTTCTTAGAATTTTTCGTGAAAAACTAAAAAATTGCTGTAAAGGTTCCAGGTGTTCAGGTCTGCAGAACGAACATTGTAAAGCTTCAATCTACTCAAAAAACCGACAATTTGTCCTATTTCAATCTAAAGTCTAACAACATTTGTTGTGGTAGTACATCAAAACTAATTTCATGTCTGGGCGAAAATTGTATGAACTTAGAAGACGCGAAATTGACAAAAGTTGCAAGAACTCTTGGAGTTTATGTCCTCAAAACCATTTCTGACGGCTAAAAGCTACTCAGTAACACAAGCGTGAACATAGTTTCATTGGCTCCAAATAGCGGGAAAACTCCATATAGCGGAAATAGGCTACAAAATTACAAAAAATTTGGAAAATGCTGTATATTTTCTTCTGTTTAAGTTGGCATAACCAATAAATATATCCCACAAACCAACATGAGAAAAATCTAGGCAGGGCAAGACCTCCATCAAGTGTATCGAACGTCAATTTAAGACCTATTGTTCAAAGAACAAACCACGGAAAAACGTGAAAAATTGCAAAATTTTGAGCTTAAAACTTGTGAGTTTTCAACCTTGAATATAAATCTCTCAACTAAGCGAATCTAATGCAAATTAATACCCAATGGTCTTTACCTGTTATCCTGCTTTGTTATCGGAAAAAAGTCGGTTAACATCTTTTAAAAAACATAGCAGGACAAATCCTGAAAAACTACAAGCCAAAGCAAAAAAATAAGTCGACAAAAATGAGAAAAATAAAAGTGCAGTAAACTTGTAGATACTCTCTTTATTAGCGGATTGAATACCAACGTTTTCGGACCAAAAAGTATAAAACAAAATCTAAGAATAAACAACAAAGGAAAAAAATAAAAGTAAAACTAGATATTTACAGGAAGAATAACGCATATTTGCTCGAGCTTCTTAGTTCCTTTGTCTTCAAAACAAAAAGTCAAATAAAATCAACACAAGTACAAAGCCTCAAGAAAAACAAGTCAGAAACTTCGAGAATAATTCTTCACATTTATGACTTCAAAAACAATTATGACGTGCAAAGCCTAACAGAAAACTAACTCTCAGACTAGCTAAAAAATCTGAAATAGCTTCGTGGGCCACTAAAAGTCAGAAAAACTTGAAAAACGACTCATTAAAATTTATTGTCTAAGTTAGCATTACTAATAATTTTATCTCAAAAATAAGTCATGAAGCAATTCTAGCTTACAAAAAAGCTGTACGAATTGTGACCAATGCCAATATTTGACACATTAACCACAGAATCCAACAAATACAGAAACAACATGAGAAACTGCACCATTTTGGGCTCAATAACTTCAAGAAAACACAATCACACAGAAATTAAGCATTAAAATTAGCGCAAACATCGCATAAAAGACTACTGCAGACAGCTGCAGGTATCTAATAAAACTTAATGCCCTGAAGTATACAGCTCTTTATCACGTGTTGAAAACTCGAAGTCGTATAATATTACAAAACAACAAAGCGAGACAAGTCCTGAATTACAATTAAAAGAAATAAAAAACTAATGAACTGAATATAAGTTTTTCCATCATCAATAGACTTCATCAGTCAACAAAACATATGACCCATTATTGGCAGAAATGTAAGAACAATTTTGAAACTTTTGGTTCTCCAAAAAGGAGTGCTGTAAAAATCCTCAAAAATAACATTTTATATAACTATTGGCACAGCTCAATTTCAGAATGTCTAAACCCCACAACAACCTTACTGAAAACAGAGACAGAGCAAAAACGAAAAAAAAAATATTTGGCAAAAACCAGGAACAATTTTTAAATTGGCGGCCTGAAGAAAAAGCACAACTTTACAAGCAATTCAACCACAGCCGACCACACATGAAGAGCACCAAAATGAACCAATAACTTCGCCTCATTTACGCCTCACCAGCTGCCAATAAAACCTTAAATATAAAGATAACGAAAACAACACTAACCAAACTCTTGAATATATGGTAATCTTTAGCTATGAACTGAAACAATCAATTTGATTCAATTATACCTCATTAGCAACAAAGAGACCAGTCGTTAATGAGTGTAAGTGACATGGCAACAGAAATATTTTAAATACAAGCGAAAATCAAAAATTGGCAAACTATTTAATAACAACAAAGTGTCAAAGTCATAAAAGCATTGAGGGATTCAAGGATTTGCAAACAATCGCAGTCAGAACGCATGGAGAATATGTTAATATAACTATAGACAAAAACCGCTGAAAACAAAGTCAAAGTGCCGCACATGAAAGAAAACTAACCCTCGAAAACAAAAAATTTGATTGAACACCAAACTCTCACGCCACTTTATTAATTTGAAAATCACACTTCAACCGTAATAGATTTCTTGCTCCTTAGCAGAAAAATTGAGAGCAACAGTGTAAACAGATGATAAAAACAGCGCCTCAATAAAATCGAAACCCTTTGGTTTTTAAAAAGGCAGAGCACAAACACAATCCATTTTTTCTATTGTAAGAATCAAGGGCAGGTTAATAACAGCCACACTCAGATATCACTATCGGCGCTATGACTAAAGTGAGAGAGCTCTACAAACCCACTTCACACCAAAAGTATAAGTCTCCAAAGCAGTTCTGTGAATCGCATACTTTGAGACTACAGAGCTGAAAGGCTCTATGAGAATCTAATGCCCGATGGGCGCTACCTGCTTATCCCGTTTTTGAGGACAAAAAGTCAAATGGGTCAGACGAACAATTGGTGAGGCAAAAAATCGCATTAAAAACCGACAGGACTAATATAATTGCTATACAAAAGTATAGAAAATTTTTACCTCTCACTCACGAAATTAATTATACTTTTTGTCATTATTGATTGTTAATACGCACATCAGGTTAACAAAACTGTGATAATTTTTAAACTGATGAAATCGTCTCAAAAAAATTTAACTCAAGCCACAAATAACAGTAAAATTTGGAAACATTCATTACGCATCAAAAATTTTATGCATGAAATGATCGATTAGAAGTTTGACCAACTCTTCTCAGCTCATCAGCATACTTCGAGTTTCCACACCTAATTCCTGTCGATTCAAATAGAGTTCATCATTTATCAGACAATGATGAGTCAGGCCACAGCGACTAACTTGCCAACAACTGTCAACGCAAAGCACTTACCGGATAAGAAGATTGTTTTTTTCTGCAGTTGAATGTCATTCTGAATGTCATTTGAATCTCTTAATGTCATAATTAAATCTAATTGGCAAAAGTGACAAATAATTAACTTTTAGAGCTAACACTTTACACTATAAATACTTTGGCCCAAAAGTAGAAAAGTTTTGATTGTTCATCGCTTAAGAATTTTTTAATTGATGATAAATGTTGGTCGCCAATCTTTAATGGATGTTTCTGTACTGCTACTGACTGATATAGTACTGGAAATTTCCCTCATTTATGTTTGTTCAGGTGCCTATACTATGCAGACACCCTTTTTTCGGGGGAGGGGGGAGCGGGGAGGAAGGGGGATGAACTGAATCTGATGATCTTGTGTTCCCTAATCTTCCATAAGTCTCTCATCTTGTGAAGTAAGATTCGTAATGAGTTGTGATTCATCACATTTCTAATAACGAATCTATTAGCTTTTCTGCCAGCTATTCTATTAGCTTTTCCCAAGGAATAACACCGTTTTTAGGTACTAATTTATACAATTACATTCTACCGGAATATCTTGTTACTGTGTAATTGCGTAGTCAATTACAGAGAACGTCTTTGTAACCATCAATTGCATCACAACTTATAAAATCCCGTTGTCGTGGGGTCTCTTATATCTGACCTTGTAATAAATTGTTTTTATATATTCATAAATTCTTATGATTACAGAAAGGCATATATGCTTAGCTTGTGAATTTAGTTTGTTCACATGAAACATAAAAAAATTGAGAATGAAAAAAAACAAACAATTAAAAAACATAGCAGGACAAGTCCTGAAATACAATTCAAAGCATTGAATGAAAAACTTAGAATTACTCTACCTGACCAGCAGATCAATTCAACGATGTCAGTCAAAACACAAACAAAATCATCTCAAAAAATAGATAAACAAACAATCAAACAAACCAAACAAATATATAATCATTGATAAAACTTTGAAGCTTTTAGCAAGGCAAAATTTAATGCCTTTAAATATACCTATTTCAAAAATATATTCAAAACCAAATTTCTGATATTGGTGCAGTATTATATCTGCAAGGCCTGAAAAATATCATTGGCCCTTGAAGATCGATTAACTCGAAAATTTTCAAAAATTTAAACAAAAAATGATATCAATTGAAATTTTAATGAAATGTTGCTGAAAATCGTGATATTAATATCTTGAGAATCATTTCTTAAGAAATGATTCTAATGTCTCTAGAGGCTATCCAGTAAACCAATTCTAAGCTTTAAAAAATAATTGATTCAAAGATCGATAGGCAATAATTTTTATAAAAAATTTCAAATTTCAAAAACAGAAATTCGTTCTATTAAAATGTTGAAAACCATCCAATTAACCCCAAGCAACTATTTACTAACATGCTATCAAACCCTGTATGAGGTTATCTGGCTATTCAGGCAAGAAAAACTAACTGAATAAACGACAAATGTTTTGAAAAAAAACTTAAAAACTTGCAGGTTTTATCAGAAAATTTTCAAATTCGGGAGGTTAAATTGTTGAAAACAAATCCATTGAAACTAACAACTATGTAATAATGGAGATTCCCTGGCCCCATTGAAACTAACAACTATTGCGATTCCCTGGCCCCTGAAGCTGGAAAAACGCAAAAAATGACAAAAATTTTCAAAAAACCTGAAAAAAAATGCAAAAACTAGTATCATTTTGTGTGTTTATGTTTGTAGTACCGAAACATATAGCTCACAGAATGATCATAACAAGTACTTTTGTCTCGCAAAAATCCTTCATCAATTTTCGAAAATTTCAACCTAAGACTAATCAAGCAAAACACTTAAAAAATCACAAATAAAATGAAAAATTGCACCATTTTGAGCCCAAAAACTCCTAAAAAAGACCTTTTAACCTTGAATTAAGGCCATCCCAGCAGCTGCAACACTCTAAGCACGTGAAGGACTACTAACATCCACTTTGGGCCTCCAATGAAACTTAATGCCCGCTGGGCTTTACCTGTTCATCCCGTTTTGAAAGATCAGAGTCATTGAAAAATGTGTGAACACATCTTAAAAAAACACAGCGCCCCAATACAATTCAAATTCTTTGAATTGTAATAAAAAACGCATCACAACTGGTGAACGCCTATGTAAAAGCAAGCCGAATGTTATGTAATTATTATTTTATCTTTCAAAAGTAATCCAAATAAAACACCCTTCAGCGTCAGGGCAAATTATAGCAGGGCTGTCAAAGCAATCCCGTACTACAACCCAACCCAATATTTTTTCGCTTACTTGAACTTTTCTTTAAAATTCGGCTTGCTTGCCTATGGGCTTATTTGACCACCACCATCAAAACTGCGGTTATAAAACCAGTAAAGGTTAAAAACGGACCAGGTATAGATTGAAGTAAACTTTGAAGCAGTGCACAAGTACCGTTGTTACTACAACCCAATTAGCCCGAAGACAAGATTCACTCCATGGGTGCGCGATAACATGACAAGGCTGCTTCAAAGACACCACAGGACTGTCATTTCTGGAGAATAACTGGTCTGGGGCTAACAACAATCGACTGAGAACCGAAGGCATATCTTTCGGATCTGAAAGGCGAGGAACGACCGTCGTAGTTTTTTAAAAAGGGTGTATAATCCAAAAGTGGAAAAATATATTAAACTCATCTGACACTGTAAACCATAATTGTTTTGCGGTCAAAATTTTACAGCTACGGTCATCGTCGGTCAGCAAATGCTGTACTAAAATTGTACTTAGACAGTAGAAAGCAAATAATTAGATGTTAAATTTTTCAAAAGTAATCGAAATCAGCCGAAATTTGGCTAGGCGTGCCCCATTTAATTCTAGGGCATATTTTCACCCGAACATTGAAAAGGACTTTTTCCCGCTTTAACATGCATAATTTTTCCAAAGCTTCAAATTAATTTTGTCATCAGCTTCTAAGGTCAATTCCAACAGCTAACACATTAACTGGTAATAATTTTACGAATAAGAACGTCAAATGTCCTCCCGTATTATAAGGCTACGACTGAATTTGACAAAAAATGTATCAACTTTCACTAATTAGAGGCTCTCAGATGCTATCCTCGGTCCCAATATCTGTTGTAACTTATCAATCGTCACCAATGCTGGCAGATATGAAGTGAAAACTAATGCAATCTTACTCTTTGGTTTGCGAACTTAAACTTTAGAAATTTTGTAACCTTCGAATCGAGTTTGAGCGTTGGGCAAATACTTTGTCTTATTCACCCAATCGAGAGGTCATTGCTTCAATTATTCTATAATTTCACTGTTATCAGTATGGAGATATATTTTACACTCCTTGTATCAAATTTAGTATTACTTGAATTCAAGATTTGATATTAAGCCAATCCGCAATGCGTACATTTATTTCAAAGATACTTAAGTTAAGGTCAACCATTGAAGCCTACACTCAGTTTTTATGCTGTAATGCGTGGCAACTCAACAAGGGGTCGTCCCTGGCAACCAGCCCAACCCTCTACCCATAACAAACGTAAACCCGAACAATAGTCCATTCAGATCTATTCTGCTCTGCGAAAGCTTAGTGGACATAAAGAGCACCCCTCCCCCACCCGCCAGAGCAACCACCATTATTTTATATTTGACCATGCTATATAAGTAGTACGCGTCGCTGATGTGTAGTAATGGGGATCCTATTTATTTATTTATTTATTTATTTATTTATTTATTTATTTGGTTAATTGTGCATGATGAACTAACTTATCATGGCTACTTCAGCACATAATGTGTAACTGGGTGTCAAACGGATTTGGGGGCAACATAACCCCATTTTTCTCATTTCTTCGAAGCACCCAGTTTCGAATTTGACTAGTAACTATAGCCAGAACATTTCGACTTGTATCACGCTATCCTGTAATATAATATAACAAAGCTAATAAAATCTAATAATATAGCTAATAATCAATCTGTTCCATCTAATTCGAGAGTGAAAAAAGGGCATAGTAAAAACAGTAAATTTTATATGAAAATACTCTGCTGTATGTATTTTACACTACACCGAGATAATATTTAAAGGCAGAGGAGAGAGAACTGTTCGAGCACACTTTACAAGTGACCATATTCATCACCAAATTGGATCTATTCTGTATAAAGTCTCCCAGTACCGTTTACGATCCCCTCCCCCATAAATTATGTGATGTTATACAGCACGTTACTGTATGAAAAATAAGCATGATCTCTAGGAGAAAGCACGATTACGCCCACTAAACGGTGGGGAGGGGGGGGGGGGGAGAATAGATCCACGATATCTGTGAAATGTACCCTACAGTCACCTTTTCGATCACGAGGCACCATTAAGGCTCTGATTCCTACCAAGAATAACAAAAGGTAGAATACATCAACGGGCATCACAAAACCGATTGTCCTATATAACCGACTATAGTTGGACAAATAAATAACAAGTCATGCCTAAGGTGCTATTCGTAGCTCTTAGAAAGGCCTAATCACATTATGGGGCAAAAAATAGTAAGAAAAATCTGTACTGGATCTGAAAAAAGCAAGGCGTTCAAAAAAGTCAAATGCTCTCTACATCATGAATTTATCCCTTCTCAGCAGTTTAGGTAAACAGTGCAATTCACGGACCAGCAGAGCTCTAACGGAACCATTACCAGGCGATACAAGGATTAAGGGATTAAAAGAGTTTCTTTATATCAGAGCCCCCCCCCCCCCAACTATTTGCACCTAACACAAAAACATAACTGGATGCAAACGCGTTGTCCGCGGAAAAATTTTTCCACGGAGCCCAAAAAAGCACAGGAAAATGCCAAGTTACCTGTTGGGATTATGGGTTTTCGCAAGCGGAATAAAAGGCGTTTTTAACCAAGTAGAAAAATTAATTTCTCAAAAAGAGAATAACAAAAAAGATATTTTACAATAGAATTTAGAGATTTTTAGGAGAGATCTGATTATTACATCAGAATGGTGATTTGACTTTGGGGATGAAAACAGGCTCAAAAATCAGCTGTATATATAACCGTTATCAGTGCGAGAAAGTCAAGATACAAAACTAATCATAGCACCATGATTTACAGTGGGAGTCGCAAGGGTTACCCATTATGGTTTGCTTCTGCAAATTTCCTAGAAATCATTCACAGGGGATGCCATAGATGGTATGCATTTACACTTTTCTAAGAATTCGTTAACCTTTCCGGTGGTATCATAATCATTCAATACATGCTGGGAAGATTTTACATAAAATAATCTCACTCTAAGCATAGTTATCTCGATCGATATTCTAACATTACCAACATCTGTGTTACCTATTAGATCGATTAGCCAACAATTTTTGCGAAGTCTTTCAAAAATTAAAGCCGGAAACGATGATAACCGATTGCGTGAGCACTGATTTCAGTTTTTGAAAATTCTGTAGAATTTAAAATTCAGCTATGGTGGTTCGGGGCCTTAGGCTCTAAAATTCAACAAGTTTTGAATGTACTTCCTAAGAAGTGCTTTCTTTTAAGTTAGCCCTCTAGGCGACTTTAATTCCCCTACTGCCCTGACTAAAACTTACAAAAAATGGGCATAAAGCTACATTTAACAAAAGTTAACTCACACCAGCTAACTTCAAGTACATATACCTACAAAGAGAACTATCTAAAAAACACACCCAAACCTAGACAAGTTCTCTGTCTTACCAACAGAAAAACGAGACTTCACTCACAATTTTCAATTGAAAAGAATCTCCGAAAAGTATACAAATCGAGCTCTTTATATACTCCGCAAGAGTAAAGACAAGAGATATAATGAAGTCCAAGAATTATTCTTAGTGTAATCATATGCGAAAAGCCCCAAAAATCCATAAATTTAAAACAAGTTTATCCCCTATTTAGTTATTAACCCAATTTCTAGCTTAGAATTCTAAGTTCATTAGAGTTTCGAATCTGTTAAGTTGAGGCAAAGTCAGAACTTCCATTACCTATCAAGATCAATATTTGCTGAATAAACCACCTATAAAGTCAAAAACTTAATCGGTTTATATATTTTGGTTCCAAATAGCAAGCAACACCAATTCCTTCTGTATAACAATCACAAATAGCTCTTAATTTATTTATTAGATTAGACAGAAAAAATAATGCCTTTTGATGCACACCTTAGAGAAAAGGATAAAATTTAAATAATACCAGCTTGTTCAAGCAATGAAAACATTGATTAGTAACTTATTGTGATAAATAGCAACGATAACAAGCATTGGGTGATAAATCTACAAAACATTTTGAACGTTTTTTTGACTATGTATTCTATACCAATACAATAACCATCAAATTGATTGACAAAAGTTTCTCTTGGAATACATATGACAAAAATTACCCCCGAACAGTTGGGGCTTGAGATAATGCTACAAGAAATTAGCCAGTTAACGGCTTGGAGGGTAGTTGCTAAAATACAAGTTCTTACACGTCACTTATAATCTATTCAAAATTTTATGGCTCATTAAAAAGGTGCATCTCTGCCGTTGTATTCTTGTTTCCGCAAAAAAATGTATTGTTTACATAAAGCTTTGAAACTTTTTAAAATACCAGAATTTTTTTCGGGACGCCAAACACTTTGACATAATGGCAATTGTGGTTAGCTCGCTCTCTTCTAAAAAAATGAAGTTAACAAATTTATGGGCAGAACTACGTTCTCGCATGAAAAAGTTGGCTCTCGCGAAACAAGTGGCCACTTGTCGAACCGTCTAAATTGTTCGTTTCGGATAACTTTCAGTTTCACAAAGCTGCCTAATTTGAGTCTTATGACGCTTCTCAACCCAGATATTTCCTTATGGTTAGCTCAAACTCCAATTACACGCTTCTCCAAAAATAGGAAAATCTACAAAAAACAGCACATTTCAAAATTGTAGTCGCTTCAAAGCTAGATTTCATGAGCATTGAGACCAAGATCGGCACAAATTGGAAGCTGTGCCAATTGGTTACCTTCTTTAAAGGGTTTCGCAAACTATACAAAAATATTATGCTGGTTCTCAATAAAGTTTCATAAGGTTTGTGGAGTTGGAAATAGTTAAAAACAACATTGAACAAGACTGCTCGTGCTGTGAAAGGAAGAAGATCCGAAGCTGACAGACCGAAAGATAAAAAGCGCCGAACTAGATGACGAGAACTGAAAAGAAAGAAAAATCACAGCCAAATCCAATTGCTTCTATTTTTGACCAGTCAGCAACATTTATTCAAGCACTCAAGATGATGTGTTACTTGCCAAAATGTCGTGATCGCTTCTCTCTTTGTCAGACGAGAGCTCCACTTCTTTACATTCGCTCATACAGGCAATCCTTCCACCTGATAAAAGTTTCTCACAAGGTTTCTCATAAACGTTAAGCAATACTTCCGAGGAAATAAACACTCCTAGACCAAAATAGCTCTTCAATTTTTGTTCGCTTCGAATAGATGATGATATCACGCCACAACAGCAGCCGAAGTGCGGCATCAGCAAAAGAGTTAAGGAAAGAGAGAGGTGAGAGAGAGAGTGTGTGTGTGCGAGAGATAAAACGTGAACAAGAAAGAGAAGGAAAGAAATCCCAACCAACAGAGAGAGATTGCGCACTGAAAAATTTCCATGATGAGATTCGACTCTGCAACTTCTAGTATTCAAGCATGGTTAGTAATTAAATAATATACAAAACTGAAAATGCAAAGTTCAAAAGTTTCCACAATTCGCTCAAAAAAAATGTTCAAAACCCTTTTTTGTCCGAGGATTTCTCTCATGTGACCCATCTGCAAGAATTCAAAAGTTTCGTGGGCCAGTAATGATCGTTAAACTCACGAAATGGAAGAAGTATAAAATTTTAAAAACAATTGCAAATTGTAACAAATTTTTTCCTAAATTCGTGACATTAATATCTTCAAAACAATTTCATTGTCTCAAGAAACTATCCGGTGTCCCTAGTTCAAGACTTTACAAGTACAAGTTACATTAGCTCATAAAAATCCATAAACTTGGAACAATTTTTCGAAAATTTTTTAAAAAAAGTTAAATTTTATCAAAAAATGCTAATATTTCGAGTCACTAAAAGACTGATAACCATTTAATTTACTCTGAAAACTATGCGGCAGCTTATAATTAAACCTCGGAAGAGATCCATGGCCCCCTGGTGCCGGAAAAAATTCAAAGATTTTTGAAAAACTTGAAAAAATTGCAACTATTTTAAAAAGAACCACTTAAATTCGTGATATTAAAAGCATGAAAAACATTCCATTACATCTAGGAAATATGCAGTCCTATTATGAAAACCTAGAGGAGCTTCTTTGGCTCTTGAGGCTGCAGAAACCTAAAAAAAAGACAAACGTTTGAAAAAAATTGAAAAAAATTCAAATATTTTATTTACAAAATTGATTAAATTCGTGATATTAAACTCTTGAACAGCATTCCGTTATATCTAGACACTATGCAGTAACCTATTATCAAACAAAGATGAGGTTACTTGGCTCTTGAGGCTGCAGAAACTTGAAAAATGACAAACATTTTGAAAACAAAAATTGCCAGTTTTGTCAAAAATTACAAACGTTTGTGACATTAAAAAGTTGAAAACCATTCCATGTCCCACCTAAATTTTTCCGTAGCTTATTATCAAAGCCTGGAGGAGGTTTTTTGGCCCAGGGTCTGGAAAAACTCAAATGACAATAAATGAAAAACAAATTGAAAAAAATTTTGTCAAAAAAATGCAAAAATTTGTGATGTTAAAATGGTAAAAATTTTCCCGTTACCACAAGAAACTGTTCAGTATTCTATTAGAGGAGGTTCCTTGACAGCTAGGGCTGAAAAAACTTATATGAAAAAAAGTGTCAAAACCTTGAAAAAAATTGTAAGTATTATTAATTTGCGTGTTTTTGTTTAGATTACCAAAACATATAAAAAGCTCATAAGAAGTACTCATCTCTTGCAAAAGACCCTTATGACAAAAACCACAAAAATGGCAATAATTTGGGCCCAAAAACTCCTAAAAATAACCTTTTAAGCTTGAACTACCGCCTTCCCGTTAGCTTCATCACACTAAGCAATTGAAGGACTACTAAACGCGGCAAAGGGCCTCTGTCGAAACTTAATGCCCGCAGGGCGCAACCTGTTTATCCCGTTTTTCAGGACGAAAAGTCAAATGGGTCAGACAAAAAGCCGGTCAAGCAAAAAATCGCATAAAAAGGACCAACAGGACTAATATAAATGCTAAACTTAGTTTGAGAGCAATTGAAAAATTGATCTCCACCTTGAACATATTGACTATATAGCGAAAAATTATGGAAGCAGGGAGTGAGTTAAGCCAAAATTCAACGGTGACTTTTGCAAAACAAAATTGTGAGCGACACTGCGCAGAACTGAAAAGCTGGGCGCCTAAATAAAAAACGTGAGTAGGTGACCCAGCTTTCAAAAAAATGGTCGGGCGAATAGCTGTCAAACGACCGGCGAGCTGTTGGCTCTGTCAGTAGCTAACCGCGGTTTAGTAAGGCTATGTTTAGCTAAGAGGGGTGCGAGGTGAGGGTAATAGATGATGACATCACGCCATAACAGCAGCTGAAGTGCGGCATCACAAAAGAGTTAAGGGGGAGAGAGAGAGAGAGTGTGCGAGAGATAAAACGTGAACGATAAAGAAGTGAAAGAAAATTAAAAAGAGGAGATTGCGCTAGGAACATTTTCTATGATACTCGCTTCTGCTCATTCCAGTTTTCTAGCATTGTTAGTAACTAAATACAAAAAAAACAGAAAATGCAAAGCTCAAAAGTATCTACAATTCGCTCGAAAAAAGGTTCAAAACCATTTTTTGTCCGAGGAGTTCTCTCATGTGACCCATCTGCAAGAATTCAAAAGTTTCGTGGACCAGTAATGATCGAATGATGAAAACTATGAGTCAGCTTATAATCAAACCTCGGAGGAGATCCATGGCCCCCTGGTGCCGGAAAAAAATTCAAAAAGATTTTTGAAAAACTTGAAAAAATTGCACCTATTTTAAAAAGAACCACTTAAATTCGTGATATTAAAATCATGAAAAACTTTCCGTTACATCTAAGAAATATGCATTCCTATTATGAAACTCAATAGGAGCTTCTTTGGCTCTTGAGGCTGCAGAAACCTAAAAAATGACAAACGTTTGAAAAAAATTGAAAAAAATTCAAATATTTTTTTTACAAAATTGATTAAATTCGTGATATTAAACTCTTGAACAGCATTCCGTTATATCTAGACACTATGCAGTAACCTATTATCAAACATAGATGAAGTTACTTGGCTCTTGAGGCTGCAGAAACTTGAAAAAAAAATGAAACATTTTGAAAACAAAAATTGCCAGTTTTGTCAAAAATTACAAACGTTTGTGACATAAAAAAGTTGAAAACCATTCCATGTCCCATCTAAATTTTTTCGTATATTATTATCAAAGCCTTGAGGAGGTTTTTGGCCTTTTCCACCTGATAAAAGTTTCTCACAAGGTTTCTCATAAACGTTAAGCAATACTTCCGAGGAAATAAACACTCCTAGAACAAAATAGCTCTTCAATTTTTGTTCGCTTCGAATAGATGATGACATCACGCCACAACAGCAGCCGAAGTGCGGCATCAGCAAAAGAGTTAAGGAAAGAGAGAGGTGAGAGAGAGAGAGTGTGTGTGTGCGAGAGATAAAACGTGAACAAGAAAGAAATCCCAACCAACAGAGAGAGATTGCGCACTGAAAAATTTCCATGATGAGATTCGACTCTGCAACTTCTAGTATTCAAGCATTGTTAGTAATTAAATAATATACAAAACTGAAAATGCAAAGTTCAAAAATTTCCACAATTCGCTCCAAAAAATGTTCAAAACCCTTTTTTGTCCGAGGATATCTCTCATGTGACCCATCTGCAAGAATTCAAAAGTTTCGTGGGCCAGTAATGATCGTTAAACTCACGAAATGGAGGAAATATAAAATTTTAAAAACAATTGCAAATTGTAACAAATTTTTTTCCTAAATTCGTGACATTAATATCTTCAAAACCATTTCATTGTCTCAAGAAACTATCCGGTGTCCCTAGTTCAAGACTTTATAAGTTTCATTAGCTCATAAAAATCCATAAACTTGGAACATAATAATTTTTCGAAAATTTTTAAAAAAAGTTAAATTTTATCAAAAAATGCTAATTTTTCGAGTCACTAAAAGACTGATAATCATTTAATTTACTCTGAAAACTATGCGGCAGCTTATAATTAAACCTCGGAAGAGATCCATGGCCCCCTGGTGCCGGAAAAATTCAAAGATTTTTGAAAAACTTGAAAAAATTGCAACTATTTTAAAAAGAACCACTTAAATTCGTGATATTAAAAGCATGAAAAACATTCCATTACATCTAGAAAATATGCAGTCCTACTATGAAAACCTAGAGGAGCTTCTTTGGCTCTTGAGGCTGCAGAAACCTAAAAAAAGACGAACGTTTGAAAAAAATTGACAAAAATTCAAATATTTTTTTAAAAAATTGATTAAATTCGTGATATTAAACTCTTGAACAGCATTCCGTTATATCTAGACACTATGCAGTAACCTATTATCAAACATAGATGAGGTTACTTGGCTCTTGAGGCTGCAGAAACTTGAAAAAAATGACAAACATTTTGAAAACAAAAATTGCCAGTTTTGTCAAAAATTACAAACGTTTATGACATTAAAAAGTTGAAGACCATTCCATGTCCCACCTAAATTTTTCTGTAGCTTATTATCAAAGCCTGGAGGAGGTTTTTTGGCCCTGGGTCTGGAAAAACTCAAATAACAATAAATGAAAAACAAATTGAAAAAAATTTTGTCAAAAAAATGCAAAAATTTGTGATGTTAAAATGGTAAAAATTTTCCCGTTCCCACAAGAAACTGTTCAGTATTCTATTAGAGGAGGTTCCTTGACAGCTAGGGCTGAAAAAACTTATATGAAAAAAAGTGTCAAAAACTTGAAAAAAATTGTAAGTATTATTAATTTGCGTGTTTTTGTTTAGATTACCAAAACATATAAAAAGCTCATAAGAAGTACTCATCTCTTGCAAAAGACCCTCATGACAAAAACCACAAAAATGGCAATAATTTGGGCCCAAAAACTCCTAAAAATAACCTTTTAACCTTGAACTACCGCCTTCCCGTTAGCTTCATCACACTAAGCAATTGAAGGACTACTAAACGCTAGGAACATTTTCCATGATATTCGCTTCTGCTCATTCCAGTTTTCTAGCATTGTTAGTAATTAAATACAAAAAAAAACGGAAAAAGCAAAGTTCAAAAGTATCTACAATTCGCACCAAAAAAGGTTCAAAACCATTTTTTTATCCGAGGAGTTCTCTAATGTGACCCATCTGCAAGAATTCAAAAGTTTCGTGGGCCAGTAATGATCGTTAAACTCAAAAGGAAGAAATATAAAAGTTTCAAAACAATCGCAAATTGTAACTAAATCTTTCCAAAATTCGTGACATTATTATCTTCAAAACCATTTCATTGTCTCAAGAAACTATCCGGTGTCCCTAGTTCAAGACTTTATAAGTTTCATTAGCTCATAAAAATCCATAAACTTGGAACATAATAATTTTTCAAAAATTTTCAAAAAGCAGTTAAATTTTATCAAAAAAATGCTAATAATTCGAGTCATTAAAAGACTGATAACCATTTCATTAACTCTGCAAACTATGCGGCAGCTTATAATCAAACCTCGGACACGATCAAACTTCGGACCATGGCCATTTGAAAAAATTGCAACTATTTAAAACAATCGCATAAATTTGTGATAATAAAATCATGAAAAACATTCCATTAAATCTAGGAAAAACGCTGTCCTATTATGAAAGCCAATAGGAGGTTCCTTGGCTCTTGAGGCCACGGAAACCTTAAAAAAATGACAAACAATTTCAAAAAACATTAAAAAATTGCAATTTTTTTTTAAAAAAATTGATTAAATTTGTGATATTAAACTCTTGAACAGCATTCCGTTACATCTAGACACTACGCAGTAACCTATTATCAAACATAGACGAGGTTACTTGGCTCTTGAGGCTGCAGAAACTTGAAAAATTTGACTAAAGTTTCAAACAAAAATTGCAAGTTTTGTCAAAAATTGCAAACATTTGTGATATTAAAAGGTTGAAAACCGTTCCATTTCCCACATAAATTGTTCCGTAGCTTATGATCAAAGCCTTGAGGAGGTTTTCTGGCCCTGGGTCTGGAAAAACTCAAATGACAATAAATGAAAAATAAATTGAAAAAAATTTTGTCACAAAAATGCAAAAATTTGTGATGTTAAAATGGTAAAAAAATTTTCCGTTACCACAAGAATTTGTTCAGTATTCTATTAGAGGAGGTTCCTTGACAGCTAGGGCTGAAAAACTCATCTGAAAAAAAGTGTCAAAACCTTGAACAAAAATTGTGAGAAGTATAATTAATTTGCGTGTTTTTGTTTGGATTACAAAAACATATAGCTATTAAAAAGATCATAAGAAGTACTCATGTCTTGCAAAAGACCTTTATGACAAAAAACCACAAAAATGGCAATAATTTGGGCCCAAAAACTCCTAAAAATAACCTTTTAAGCTTGAACTACTGCCTTCCCGCTTCCCGTTAGCTTCATCACACTAAGCAATTGAAGGACTACTAAACGCGGCAAAGGGCCTCTGTTGAAACTTAATGCCCGCTGGGCGCTACCTGTTTATCCCGTTTTTCAGGACGAAAAGTCAAATGGGTCAGACGAAAAGCAGGTCCAGCGAAAAATCGCATAAAGAAGACCAACAGGACTAATATAATTACTACAACCTTCGTTTGAGAGCAATTAAAAAATTGATCTCCACCTTGAACATATTGACTATATAGCGTAAAATTATGGAAGCTGCGAGTGAGTTAATCCAAGCTTCAATGGTGACTTTTTTAAAACAAAAATGTGAACGACACTGCACCGAACTGAAAAGCTGGGCGCCTAAATTAACCACGTGAGTAGCTGACGCAGCTTTCAAAAAAATGTCATATTCTCCCCCTTTTTGATTATTTGTCAGGTTGGTGGGATGTGCAGGTACGAAGGGATACGACAGAGGGATGAGTCGCAACTAGGAGCGTATGGTACTGCTAATGAGCCAAAAAGAGCTGTAAACTCAAATAATGCTCCAACGCCCGAAAATGGAAACTAATGCCATTAAAGAATAAAATAAAATTTCACGAATTAAAACATAGCCGGCAGATTGCCGGAGAAGAGCCACCCACCGTTGACCCCAGTGACCGACGTTAGGATTGAAACAGTTACAGAAAAATGAGCAAACGGTGGCACAGTGAAACTTAGCAAAACTAATTTGCAAACTAAGCCACAGTGAAACTTCTCAGCCACAGTGAAAGAAACTAACGTTCATTCGGTTGAAACAGGTAAGTCGGGAGTCTTGACTTAAAACGAAAAACGTGATCGGAAGTTAAAATGAATTTTAAAAACGAGCGCCCAAAAATAGCCGTTGAGGCTGACGGCGGCTATTAAAAACATCAGGACAAGTCCTGACCTACATTAGGTCATTGACTTAAACACCTAGGAAAGATTGGACTATAAATGTATCACGGAAAAAATCCGATCAAAAAAATTGTACGAAGTAAAAATTGGAGACAAATTGCCGCATGCGAACAAAATACTAGCGAGAAAAAATTTGTGCTCCAAGTTCTCCTGCCGCAAAACCACGCGTTTTTTCTCTCCACTTTCCGTTTCGGCGTCACCAAAACCACAACAACAATTCGACTTCAAAAATCATCAAAATGAATTAATGAACAGATCTTTAAACAGACTAACGTCAGGTGCATTGCCCACAAACGACAGGTGCACGGTTTGCTTTGGTAGTAGCGAGCTGGAGCTTAGGGAAGCTACCATTAGAGGGAGGGCGCCCGAAGTGTGGGCGTGCAGTGCGGGGGAGGGAGGGGTCAAACGGGTTTCACCTGTTTACCCGTTTTTCAGAAAGAAAAGTTAAAACGGTGAGCCGAAAAATCGGTCAGGTACAAAATTTTCTTCAGAGCAATTGAAAAGGAGGAAACAAATAACCGTCAAATTCCATGAACTGGAAAAGGCTGTAGAATAAAAATACTCCTATGCGAGACGGAAAGAGACAGCAAGACTAATATAATTGCTACAAACTTTGCTTGAGCTTAATTAATATACATCAACCACCTGACGTCGGACAAATTGATGTCGAACAAGCGGGGCGATTTAATTCATCGGCTGGAGCCTGGCAATTTTCTTTTTCGGTGCAAAAACGTCCTAACATGCAGGGATTCGCACCAACGACCTCCGGAGTCCCGGAAATAATGATTAACCACTCCACTATCAAGTCCTTGCTATTTCTTCTTACAATCACCTTTGCTTTAGCAACAGACTTTACTTCGTAGTGAGAGCAATTGAGATCAATCAAAAATAAAAAAGACAAGCGTGAAAAAGTCAGTAGAGAAGTCAATGAATGTTCTAGAAAAGCGCAAAAACGGTCAAGCAAAAATTTTGCGTAAAACAAACAAGTTTACAATAATTGTTTCAAACTTGGTTCGAGAGCAATTAATAAATGGTAGGGTCATATTCCAGGGGGTAGGGATAGAACGACAGCGCTCCAATTCAATTCAAATTCATTGAATTTAGAAATAGAAGAATGCCTAAATACTAGCCGTTGATAGGCTGACGGCGACTATTAACCAACTGTCAATTAATTGTTAAACCTATATCAGAAAACTATAACCCGTCTTCAAGCCGGAAAAAAACAGGATAATCCCCTGTCTTCGTGAAGCTGTCTGTGTGAAGATGATCTCGCACTTAACCATAGATTTCTGGGTGACCATAGCCTAACCATTCAAGCAATTATACCACGCGAAAGCTTCAGACGCAAAAAAAAATTGGCCACAGTTACCAAAAAGGCAATGCCCTTAGTTAAACCAGCAGTCTGAAATGTTGGAAATAATACGAAAAAGGTAGCTGAGAACAAGACGCTGTGCCGTTGCCTCATGCTGTTCTGTTCCGCTGCGGTAACGCAGAAACCACAATTATTATTAAAAAGAGTCTGATAGAATTCAGATGGCGGAAAATCATTCACATTACGATTAAAAGATTCGCTCGATCCACTTTCGCGGGCCTTGAAAATACAACTATCGGAAACAACCAACTTTGAGAATTGACGCCAGGATAGCAATGCCCTTTGATTCATAGAACTATCACATATGTCATCTAACATGAGCGCTTGACATGAGCGTCATAACTGAAGACGTAGGAAACGAGAGCCTTTAATGACGCAGCAAAAATACTCTTCATTAGTGAGACAAGTGATTACTATCACAACTCAATGCTTCAATTCGGTATATTACAATAAATTTAATTTGAGTATCAAATGGAAAAATAGAGCAAAGATATCAATTGTAGTAGTTTGTTTGTAGTATTGCTAAGGCCATTCGTCACACAAGCGAGCGAGCTGGGAGGAAGCGTAGCAAGGGAACATGTATTCATCATCGACAGCATCTACATATCAAATTCAACTGTTCCTTCCCGAAAGTCCCATTTTCAAATTAATATTAGGCTGTAGTCCCAGGATATGATCAATTACTATTAGGATTGATTATTTTCTAATCCTATGTCTACCAACGTCTTCTCAGTGACCACATTTTGCACACAAAAATCCTCCAGCTTTGAAGCGTCCCTTAGTAAGAAAAAAAGTAACTATTGATTATTCAGTTATATTTTCAGTATGATTGAGAGAGACGACTTTGTGAAATGTATCGGGGGGGGGGGGGTAGATCCTGATATTGCAACCTGTTTTCTTGGGGGAACAATTAAACATGGTCATGAAAAGGCAGAAACTAGTAAATAAAGCATAGTAGTGTTTGTATGTACAAGTTATTATCACCAATCGCCAAGTTGATTATGAGAATACATTTCAATTTGGGGAATAATTGTGTCATTATTGTCTAGAAACAGAGCACCGAAACTGTGCATGTTATTGTTGTTGATGTTTTGTATCGAATAGAAGTTTATAAAATTCCACCTGAGATTCCTTCTCTTTCGCTTATGGTATTGTTGACTAGTAATAGATTACAATATTGGCTGCTGGATAAGAGCTCCTCGTGCTATCTATCGCCTTTTCTTTTCCCTATCTTCTTATTAGAAATCCCGATCCCATCCTGTCAAGTCGTCGGGAGGAGGGGCCTCGTTTGTTCTCTCGTATCTATCGAAATTGCTCGTGTCCAAAGGGGAGGCGATCTAAAATACCCCAAACTTTGAATTAACCAAGGTAAAAACCTTC
This sequence comes from Convolutriloba macropyga, assembly GCF_964194025.1. NCBI lineage: Eukaryota > Metazoa > Xenacoelomorpha > Acoela > Convolutidae > Convolutriloba > Convolutriloba macropyga. The sequence goes on from NC_134468.1 coordinate 10,761,553, forward strand.
TTGGCTAACAGTGGAAACATCAAAAAAGTGGAAACATCATCGGCTGTTCTTCGCACAGTAAGTGTTCCAACCCACGAAATAATCATTTTAAATAGCCACAATCAGATGGGTGGCTCAGATGTGGTAAATAATTTCAGATCTATTCTGCCCCCTGCCAACGTGTTTTTATGACCACTGCGGGTGAGCGGGTAGAATATATTCTTCAAGCTAATTTTAAAAAAAAGCACATGCAGGTTTTCAAGATTAAAGGCATGCCAATATTTCAAATATCCTAAAAGTTTTATATCCACTCAAGTGTTAAGGGGACACTGAATAGCTAGATGAGATTTTGATAAGATTGTTTGGTAGAAAACGTAGACATATATTCAAGCATGGAGGATCTTTAAATCTATTTTCAAGAAATTAGCTGTATTACCGGTATATATAATATGTTGATACTACAGCGTTTGTCAAAAAGTCAGGTTTTGTATCAAGCTCCTTTTTACTCGGCACAAAAAGTATACCCCACCGGGTCCCTTTTTTGTCACCGAAAGCTCATATCTTAACTTCCCTAACACACCAGGCCGAAAACAGCAATTATAAGAGAATTTACAGTTTTTATAATTCAATTTCTGGTTTTTTTTTTCTCTACGAGCTACCCTAACATGTTTTTTTGGATCTATTCTGTTTCTCCTCTAGTGTTTTTTATGACCCCAGTAACAAATTAAGTGTTGGGATCTTTTCCGTTAGTGCCCCCTCCCTCCAGTACGTTATGCCCCCCCCCCCCCCCCCCCCCCAGTTAGAGCACGTGCCATTACATAATAAATAATTATGTAAAAAAATGGCACGTGCGTCTGGAGGGTGCAAATAATATGCGCCCACCAAGCTGGGAGAGGAGCGCAAACCAAAAAGATCCTCATTTTAAATAGCCACCATCAGCTACTCAAATTGCTAATTAAGGCGCTGTCCTTTTTACGACTCAAAAACAGTTATGGTGAGCAGCGGAAAGAGGAGTAATAGTTACATATTTAAAAAAAAATACGGTTACGCCTCTTTTCACATGATGCATAGTGAAATGCCGAACGTGAAAACAAGTGTTTCGGTCCATCTGCAGAAAAAAATCAGGAAGCCCAGAGAAGTTTTGGAGTAATTTTTATTCATCAAGTTTCTGAGATAGAGAAATTTGGCGCAAAAAATATTTGTAAAGCAAGCAAATTCTTTTTTATCAAAGGTAGCTATTCCACAGCATTTTTTTAGTTTTAAGTTCAACCCGAATAATTTTATTGCCAAAAAGTAATGTATAGTACTTTTGGGACCATTTTGTCGACTTCAAGTAATTATTAGACTTTTAGATCAAATAAAGAGAAGCTCAAATAAAGAGAAGCTCGAGCGGCCAAAATTGGCGCACCAAAAAATCCAGGTTAGAATAAGTTCTTGACCCTTAAATACATTTGGGGGGTTGCAGAAAATAATGATCATACGCTTTTTTTTGCCTAAAATTTAAGCGAACATGATTTTTCAAACTCATGCAAGTTGGCCAGACGATGGAGAGCGAAGTCTTAGAGTGACTAAGCATGCGTAACTACTTTGAAAATTGACCAGTAGTTGATTTGAACTAACATCTCTTACTTCCAAGTCTAGTTGACTAACTGTCAAATTATCTAGTCTTAAGCTCTCGAACTTCTTTTTATAACCCATTCTCGAGGAATTTCTTACTCTCTCCATAGCCAAATATATGTTCCACAAATAGACCTTCTTGAAAAGCTATCTCAAGCTTCTCTTATGCTCAAGTTTCATTAAATTGTTCTCTCTCAGCCATCTTACAGCTATCTTACATTTTTCATGATGGGCGGCACCAGTTTCCTGTTGGCTACACCATCCCAGTTGAAACCTTCGAACCACTTGTTGCGTTTGATCTCCTTGATGCCTCCTTTGGGTGCTCCCAGTCTCTCTGCCGGGTTGGGTTTGCACAGACGCCTAATGAGTTGGTTTGCGGATCTGGAGATTTTCTTCGAGGGGAAGTGGATCACGTCAATGCCCTTGAGAATGATGTTGTACGTCTTCATTGGATCAGAACCAACAAATGGGGGGCTGAACAAAAATCTTGAATATGTTTCGATCACCTCGTGAACATTTTTTACCTCTGTGAACAAAACTTTGAGTAGCTTAATATGAGGTCAGGGCAAGCAACTACAATAATTTAATACCCTTATAAGGGAGTAAAAATGATTAAATAAAGTGAGATATTGTTATATTCCCAGTATTAATGTTGTAGCTTGAGCTGCCAAAATACCAGATACACATTTATATCTTGTAACATAACTGACTAATGTTGGTTGGGTTGAACTGCTCTAAAACGAGCGGTTGTCTCAATCAGTAGCTAGCTGAAGGGGCTCTAAACTGCACTTAGGGGGGCTAGCGTAAGCTGAATTGAGGATGGAAGGGGTGGAACGGGAGGGGGGGGGGGGGGGGTGGACGAAAGTAGTTGGGGAGGGGGTATCTCCCTTTATACAATTTATGACTCGGTTAATCGGTCGACTTAGAGACTAACCTAAGAGAGATGTACCGCAAATCTTTTTTCCCGAGTTCACTTGTTTATCTCGTCTTTGCAGACGAATGGTCCAAAGAAAAAACGGATTTTTTCCGTTTGTGCCCCCCCAGTACCTTATGCACCCCCAGTTACAGAGCACGTGCCATTACATAGTAAATCATTGTGTAAGGCACGTGGGTCTGGGGGTGCAAATAATATGCGCACACTAAGATGGGGGAGACACAAAGCACAAACGGAAACATCCGAAAAAACTATCAGAAGAAAAGTCGGTAGTACGCCAAATCCCAAAAAAAATACCAGCCGGATAAATACAACAGCTATAAAATTCGTTTGAGGACAAAAACGGTCAATCGAAAAGTAAGTTCTCCTTTGACTTCGGTTTTCCCTGACTCCTTTCGCTTTGCGTCGGCTAAATTTGCGAATTGCGTGCTTAAAGTCATTTAGGGAGAATGGCAAGACAATTAAGAAGAAACATTTGAGTTCACTGCTAGTCGCTCATGACTATAACAAATAACGTAATGCACATAAAACCAGCAGAAAAGTGGCAGGAGGAAACACACTAGGAGAAATAAACATCAGACAACAAAAATATAGCAGGACGAGTCCTGAACTATAATTCAAAGAATTTCATTGGAAAAGACAAGTAACTAGACCTAGAAACGACTGGTAATGGATTAGCAAAACCAATTAAATACTGCCGAGAAAGTTCAATTTTCAAAGGCTGCTTTTTCGATTTCAAGAACTTCACAGCATATTTAATAAAAACAAAACAATGGACAAAAATCGCAATCGCTAAAAATCCTCAAAGTGGTGTAAAAAAATTTTCAACTACGAATAACAACTGCTGAAAGCTAGAAAAAACCCTCACTATAATTACCATAGTGTAATAAAAACTTTTAAAAACTTAACATAGACCGCAGATTAACGGAATAGCTGTGATGTAGACTTGCGTGCCGTAAATTAAAGACATAAGTTGAACAAAGTTATCGCCGCTGCTAAAAAAAGCTACTTGAAAAACATTCAGCGAGAAATTATAAGAGCTTGTCTTGTCAAAAATTCATTCCACAGAAGCATTTTTTTATTAGGAACCTTCATTACACATATGAGTTGCTTTGACCTTCAACTATTTCAAATTAAAATTTTCCCCGCCTCTTTTTGCTTTTCGTAGGCTGAATTAGCGAATGGCGTGCAAAAAGTCCCTTAGGGAGAAAGGCAAGTTAAATATGAAGAAACATTTGAGTTCACTGCTAGCTGTGAAAAATTCATTCCACAGAAGCCTTTTTTTATTAGGAACCGTCATTACACATATGAGTTGCTTTGACCTTCAAGTATTTCAAATTAAAAATTAGTTTTAAAGTGCAAAAGTCATTTTCATTGAGTGAGGTAAGTCAGATAAGCTGAATTAGGGAATGGCGTGCTAAAAGTCACTTAGGGAGAAAGGCAAATTAACTATGAAGAAACATTTGAGTTCACTGCATGCTGTCAAAAATTCATTCCACAGAAGCCTTTTTTTATTAGGAACATTCATTACACATATGAGTTGCTTTGACCTTCAAGTATTTCAAATTAAAATTTAGTTTTAAAGTGCAAAAGTCATTTTCATTGAGTGAGGTAAGATCAAAATCTAATAAAGCAAATATCTCAAAAGCTTTGCTAGAGTGAGCGAGAACTGACACAACGCGCACCAATGCCGTTACAGAGAGGAAGAAGCCATTCAGAAAATTCGACTTTCTGCTTTGCGGTGTGAAAAAATGAAACGAAAAAAGAGCCTCAGACGACGAAAAAATAAACATAGCCGGAAGAATTCCGCAAACGACTCGAAGTCGTATCCCCCGAGAAGATATCTGTTTATCCCATTTTTCAAGACGAATCATCCGAAGAAAAAACAGACTTTTTCTGTTTTTGCTTCCCGTACTTTAAGCAGCCCCAGTTACAGAGTACGTGCCATTATATAGCAGACCATTATGTAAAAATATGGCACGTGCGTCTAGAGTTGCAAATAAAATGCGGCCACTAAACGGGGGCACAACAGGAAACGATCTGAAAAAACTATCAGACAAAAAATCGGTAGTACGCAAAGTCTCATTATACCAGCCGGATTATAACAACAGCCACAAAATTCGTTTGAGGGAATAAAAGGTCGTTCGAAAAGTAACTTTTCCTTTGAATTCTGTTTTCCCCGCCTCTTTTTGCTTTTCGTAGGCTGAATTAGCGAATGGCGTGCTAAAAGTCACTTAGGGAGAAAGGCAAGTTAACTATCAAGAATTATTTGAGTTCACTGCTAGCCTCTAATAAACATAACAGACATTGTAATGCACATAAGATGAGCGGAAAAGTGACAGAAAGAAGCACTAGGAGAAATAAACATCAGACAATTAAAAAGTAGCAGGACGAGTTCTGAACTATAATTCAAAGGATTTCATTAAATAGAGAATTAACTAGATCCAGAAACGACTGGTTATGGATTTGGAAAACCATTGAAAATACTGTCAAGAACTTTCAAGAACAAATTTCAAAAAAAACAGGACAATGGACTAAAATCGCTAAAATTCGCCAAAGTAGTTGATAAACCTAATATATTGTAAACCTAATTGCAATTATGAATACCAACTGCTGAGAGCTAGAAAGGCATCCTCTATATCCTTACCAAAGTATAAAAATAACCATTAAAAACCTAACGTAGACGGCAGATTGCGGAAATAGCTGCGAAATTGACCTGCGTGCCGTATAATAAAGACAAAAACAGATAGACATAAGATGAAAAAATTTATCAACGCTGCTCACAAATCTAGGTAAAAAACATTCATAGAAAAACTAAGAGGATGTCAAAGATTCATTCCACAGAGGCCTTTTTATTATGAACCTTCATTACACATATGAGTTCCTTAGGCCTTACACTAAATCAATTTAAAGTTTTAAAGTGAAAAAGTCATTTTTTGAGTGCAGTAAGTCAATTATGATCAAAATGTAAAAGCAGATGATCGTAAAACCCTGGCTAGAGAGTGCGAAATGAAATCACGCGCGCAAATGCCGTTTGTGAGGAGAAAGTCATTAGGAAAATTTGACCTTTTTCAGCTTTCCGGCGTGAACAAATTTAAAACGGAAAAAGAACTTCAAACGGCGAAACGAGAAAAAAAAGCACGAAGAATTCCGGAAGGGACTCGAAGTCAAATACCCCAAAATTTCTGCCTTTCCAAACAGCTGATATCACCTTGCTAATTAAATCAAAGCAGAAAAAACACAATCGTAAGTCAAACAAAGGCAAATTTTGCCAGAAAAAACTACGAAAAATTACATATATAAATAAAACAAAATTTCTGTTTCATGCAATGAAACATAGTTATCAAAAAAGACAAACCAAGCCCTAATGAGCTCAAAAACATCTCTTTTTTGAAGAAAACGAGACAAAAACGGAAAACATTGTCATTGTACAAAAATTCTAAATTTTTGTCAAATTGCATAGAGAAAATGTGTAGCAAAATTAACTTGTATCCCTTGTAGTAAACAGAGCCTACAGACACGAACCTTTATTTCGACGATCAAAAAATTCAAAAAAATGAAATGGGCCAAAAATCACGAAAAAGACAAAACCAGCAAAAAAGTTTTAAATAACCTTCAAATTATTCGACAAAAGATTTATTTCGAAAGACAAAATAATTCAAGGTCAAAAAGACCGATTAAAATTAGAACTAGGATCCCAAAAAAGTTGGTACAAAGTAGTTATCAGTCAGAATAATCAAATGACATTTCAAGCAAATTCTCAGTGCCGCACTATGTCAAATGAATTAAATTTCAAACAAAATAAAACAGAACGAAAAGGCTAAAACAGCTAATTTTTAACAACAGAGGTGATCAGAACTATGGGTCTCGAAAATGATAGAATGGTACATGCTAAAACATGGAGAATGATGAAAGAAACAAGAACAAACAAAAAAACAAAACTAGTTCTTGATTTTTGAAAGCTAAAAATCAAAATGAAATAGAAAAACAAATATAATTCCTTACTTAGCATTAAAAAATGTAGCTATCCTCCCGCATAGATTAAAATGTAGAAACATAGGTCAAAGATCGGAAACGAAAAAAGTTGCAATCAAATTGCCGAAAAATTTTCATAATTTCATTTTTATGGCGTTCTCTGAACGCCATAAAAGGATTCAAGTATTAGTAAAAGAAAATTAAAATCACTGACAGTGCACAAAGATGCCATTTCTAGCAATTCGATTAAAAAAAAACAAAAAAACAAGAAAAATTGGACAAAAAACTTCCAAACTCAGACAGGGATGTGTACAATTCTACAAAAAACACCTCGAACTATCAACAGGCACTCAATTCAAGAATTGTCAAAGTGAAATTTCCATTTGCACTAAAAAAATCCGCATTACGATCAAAAAATAATTTTAAATTGTAAAAACATGAAAATTTTTTTTTATAAAATTATAAAAACGTGCTCATTTAGAATTCAAAACCTACCAAGCAGATTGCCGGAAAATAGCCGCCGTTGATTCCAATAAGCATAATTGGGAATGAAAGAATAGAAGATATCAAAAAAAAAGATTTTTATACAGAAACATTTTTTAAGTCCGATTTATTTTGGTGGCATTTCGTAGTTGAACATACTTCTGTTTCTTAGAGAGAGGCTACAGGGGCTACTATCAATACCAATAAGCATTAGAGATGGTAACTAAGACTTATAGGAACGCCGTTCAAATAGCGGGCATCTAAAATTGGGCTTTATGGGTTTATCCCGTTTCTATTTCTGACTTCAATTTTTTATACTGACTATGTTCATTTTGAATTGCTTTCCTGAGCAACTGATGTTCAAATTCATTTTTAGAAGAATGAGAGAAGAGAGAAACTAGCCTATAGAAGTCAAAAAGATTTCACGCAAAATGCTAAAAAAGCGGCAAATTGGTTAAGCGAAAAAAAGTTCGACGAAGTAAAAAGAAATAGGAGCGCTATAATAGCCGGCTGAGATGATGAGGAGGGCTTTTAAACACAATATTGGACTCTCAAAACCACTGTGGAATCAATCAGAGGTTCACATATCAGAACAGCTTCTATTAGAAATTATTTCTACAAACAAATTTATAAGCATAAAAACTGTGCCAATTGGACAAAAAAGCGGCTATAAGTAGTAATCTACGTCCGGCATTCCGTCAAAAAAATAATTTTCAAAGTCGAAAACTCAACCACAGATCAAAGCAGATGGGTGGAAAAAATTATTTCACACGGCAATTTTACTCTTTCGCGTTTAGGTCAAAACGCCATCTGAACGAATTGTATTTCCGGTAAAAAAAAAGAAACAGCCGGAAGAATTCCGAAAACAACTCGAAGATGTCTTGAACAAAAAGTAGCCTGTCAAATAACAAGTTTCTGATGGCAGTGAGCATAGAAAAAGAGAAAACACAAACTCAACTAAAAACATAGCCTGCAAATTGCCGGAAAATAACCGCCGTTGACACGCTTGATGTACATCGGGACTGAAACAGAAAATAAAGATAAAAATTGACCGACATTTTTGTTTATTGCGTCAAAAGTGTACTAAATTAGCATCCAGTTTCAGTTACATTCTAAAACTTTACATAATTCAGCTTCTAAGAAAACTTATATGTTTAACACTAATATCAGCTATCAACCACACTAATGAACTTTAATATCCTAATGCTCTATAAACTAATGAGCGGGCTTCATCGGTTTATCCTGCTTTGTTTGATTTTAATCTTTTGACATTAATCGTATTAACTAAATTACGTAATTTGAGAGGCTGACGGCGGCTAATAATAAAAAAAATTTAACTAAAAACATTCTAAATCTAAAAAATACCAAAACTCATTTACGTTGTCAATTTGTATAAGTTGATATACAATAGGAAAACAGTATTTCAGCCAATCAACGATCTCACTCAATTGATCTCATAAACTTGGACCAGCCAAAATAAGCACAAAAGCATCTCCACCGTTGAAATAAAGTAAAAAAAACTGTAAGAAATTAGGAAAAATTAACAACTTTTCGCAGTTTGTCAAAATCAAAAAAATGCGTGGTACCAAAGAATGTGTATTTAATGTAATTTAAATGCAGACACTGCGCGAGCAAAAAACTTGCAAAAACAGCTTGAAAAAGCCGAATGCGAACAAAAAATTTGCTCACTGAGCAAAACACTATTCACACCTAGATTTCTCGCTTTTTCAAAAGAAGGCATGAAAAAGAGCCACCCTTTTATACGCTCTTCGAATTTGTTCATGGAAACAATTTTTTCACTCACTGAACTTCCGGTTTTCCTGCTGGCTCACTTTTCACAAAAACAAAACCATAAAGCCTCTTTGATTCTTAAAAACCCTTAGAAAACCAAGACGCCTCTTCGAGTCGTAAAAAACTAAGATTACCGCAATATAGCTCCGCTCAGCTTACAGCTTCGTAGTTTTAAAATTAATTAACATAACCGAAAAGATTGCCCAAAAATAGCCGCGATAGAAGCCTGTGGCCTTCCATGAATTGAAACAACTAAAGAAATAAGACAGACAGATTGACCACCAGTCAATTAATAGACCACTAGATTGACTTTTTGATTAGAATCGAACTGTCATTTATAGAGTCACATACGCTCTATAAGGAAAAAAAGCCCTAATGGAGCTTTTTCAAAATTAATATTCGAAATCAAAAACTCTAATACTCAAGAATTAGGGCATGTACGTTTGACACTACTTAGATGCACACTATTGACCTTTAACTAATAAATGTTCACAAAATTTAAATTCATTAAGCGAGTTCAAAAGTCATTTTTATTGAGTGAGATAAGTCACACAATTGACCTAAAAGCAGAAAAAATGACGTCACGTGCACAAATTTTAACTGCAGAGCAGTAAAAATCACTAAAAATTGAAAAGTCTATTCCAAGAAGTCAGTTCGTCAATGGAGACGACGAATTAAAAAACATAGCAGGACAAGTCCTGACGTACAATTCAAAGAATTTTCATTGACTAAACAGAAAAACTAGACCTAGAATGGACTATGAGTGAAATGAGAAAACCATTTTAGAAAAAATCAGATAAAAAATAAGAAAAAACATAAAATCCCGCATGTGAACCAAAAAAAAAACCACTAGCGAGAAATGCCGCATGTGAACCAAAAAAAAACCACTAGCGAGAAATGAAAAATTAATTCAAACAAAAAAACTAGGTCTAGAATGAGCTGTGAATGGATTGGGAAAACCATTTAGAAAAAAACCTGATCCACAAAATCGAAAAAACAGTAAAAATCAGAGTGAAATTGCCGCATGTGAACAAAAAATCACTACCGAGAAACCGAATTTTTGTTCAGACACCATTTTCTCACTCTACTTTAAAATTAGAGCGAAAAAAATTCACGCCGCAAAACCACTCGCTTTTTCGCTCCATTTCCTGTTTCGGCGTGACCAAAATCACTACTCCATTCAAAAATCATGAAAATGTGTGAACAGATCTTAAAAAAAAGACAGCGCCCCAATACAATTCAAATTCTTTGAATTGTAAAAAACCACGATGTCCCTAATAATAGCCGCTATCGCTTCGCGGCTATTAAAAACAAAAACAAAAATTTTTAAAAAAACGGCATGTGAACATTAAAATATATAGATAATTTATCATTGAGACAATTCCATGGTCGGGGAAGTTGAAATGCTAAAATGAGCGTGTAAAAGAGAAAGCTGAATTGTATCCACGCCACAATACGTACTTTCCGGTGAGGAGTTCAAACATGAGGATGCCGATGGACCAGTAGTCGGCTGCGAAGTCATGCCCCTTGTTGAGAATGATCTCTGGTGGCACGTACTCTGGGGTACCACAGAAGGTCCACGTCTTCTGGTTCCCAATCACTTTTGAGAACCCAAAGTCGCACTGTAACAAAACCAAACCAATTATCAGAACCATGCAATCAAATTATTCAGTCCTAGAACTCTGATTTGACCTTGTTTTAAAAATACTGCTAAGCGAGCGCTCGCATTTCTATGCAATTTTTTACATCGGCTGATTGATATCAGTTGAATCAATTGTTGGGATCAGTTGTTTAATTTCCGGGAAGAGCAAATACTCATTCTAAGATGATTATCAGCTTCACTGATAAATTTCATTTTTGCTCATTTCATATTCTTTGTATTGCTTATAATACCGTCTCCCCCATTTTACAGCTGAAGAATTAATTCGCTGAAAACGCGTCTCAAAAACTTGTTCAGATCGATGGTTTTTATGACATGCATTAAGTCGATCAGGAGTGATATTTGCGCATTACCAATTTTGCGTATCCTTGTGAGTCTAGGAGAAGATTTTCGGGTTTCAGATCTCGGTATATAATTCCCTTGCCATGGAGATATTCAAACGCCTCCAACACACACGCCAAGTAGAATCGGGTTGTGCCATCGTCAAAGTGCGAACTGGAAAAGCGCACACTATCACATGCAATAGATTAACAGAATTTGTGGCTTTTATAGTACATTTAGTTTTTAGTTGAACAACAGTTCAATAATGAGATAGAACATAGCGTGCACTAAGGTACAAATATTGGTTAGGATTTTGTCCATTAGAAACCCGTCAGCTAGCGAAGATAGAACCTTAAGGTCTCCTTCATTACTGCAAACACTCCATATGAGGGGTCTACATTTTCCTCGAGTTCCATAATAGGAATGATTCCGAATCGCCAAGTTTTCTGTTTTACCGTTGACGCTGAGTCAATTTCTCATCTAGGCGTTAGATAGCAAATGAAGAATCAGGTCACGAGTGCGATCAAAATCAATGTTATGCAACCTGCTTTTTAAAACCAGTTAGATAAGTTCATGATAAAGTTAAATTCGATGACTTACTAGTCTCTAAGAATAGTCCACAATTCTCCTCCCAAACATGCTTCGAAAACCATGTAGAGGTACTTGGAATCCTTGAATGTGGCGAATAGTCTGAAACAAACATTTTTATTCACAAAGTGCTGTCGTCTCAAACTCCATTAGATTGTAAATTTTAAACATATCTGCCAGATTATGAGAAAGAAGTAGCGCTTCAATGTAGCCTCAAAAAATCGACGAACAGCAATCCATTGAAAACTAGATAAATATCGTCAAATTAAAAGCTATTTTTGAATTTAAAAAACGAAATTTATTTGAATAAAATCGTGAAAGGGTGAATTTGAAACTTCAAATAGACAAAATTCAAATAGACCTCAGGCCAATCCAATAAATTAGTAGTCTCGAATACCTTTTAGTGTTTTAAAAACCCATTTAACTTTTTTTTCTAATTTTGAGGAAAATTCAGAGAGATCAGTTTTCCATTTAAAAACTTGTCTTTCACTTTTTTCAAAACTTGTGGCCGATAGAAAACGCTAGGCAGCCTTTAACTTCATTAAAAATACCCGGCAGATTGCCGGAAAATAGCCGCCGTTGATTCCCATAACTCTATTGGGAATGAAAGAAAAGAAAATATCAACAAAAATTGATTTTTGTATAAAAACATTTTTAAGAGCGATTTATTTTGATGTCATTTCGTAATTGAACATACTTCTGTCTCTCAGTGAGAGGCTACAGGGTCTAGTATCAATACCAATAAGCATTATAGATAGTAACTAAAACTTTTGCGAACAAAGTTCAAGTACCGGGCATCTAAAAATGGGCTTTATGGGTTTATACCGTTTCTATTTCTGATTTCATTTTTTGGTACTGACTCTGTTCAATTTGCTTTGCTGACCAATTGCTGTCTAAAAACACTTTTAGCAGAATGAGAGAAGAGTGAAACTAGCCTAGAGGAATCAAAAAGATTTCACGCAAAATGTCGAAAAAGCGGCAAAATGGGTAAAGCGAAAAAAAGTTCGACGAAGTAAACAAAACATAGCAGGACAAGTCCTGAAATACAATCCAAGTAATTGAATGAAAGACAGACCTAATGAACCTGACCTGCAGATCAATTGAACAATCCCAGCCAACAAGACAAAATCTCAAAAGTTGAGAAACTAAAGTCATCAAACAAACTAACCAAAAAAAAAACGATCATTGCTAAAACCCTTGAAGTTTTTAACTTGAAGTCCATATAAAACTCATTTCAAAATAATCATTAACTCACGCAAAATCCTTGAAAGAGATTATTCTGCCACTAAAAGTAGATAAACTGGACAAATATGACAAATGCATCAAGGCACTGAGAAGAGAAAATTTAAAAATTTCCAAAAATAGGGCTATAAAAAGGTCATTTTTGACTCTGTTTTGTAAACCGTCTACAACATTTAAAAATTTTCGTTGGCCAGTAAAGATAGTTATACTCAGAGAACGACAAAACAATCGAAAAATTTGAAAACGATCAAAAATTTTAAATTGCAAGCTTTATTTAAAAAATTCCCTACAATTGCAAAATTAAAAAGTTGGAAACTATTTTATTTCCCCTAGAAACTATGTAGTAACATACTAGCAAACCATAGAGGAGGTTTCCTGGCCACTGAAAAAAAATTTCAAAAATTTAAAGAAAAAAATTGCAACTTTATCAAAAAATTGGTTGAAAGATATTAAAATCTTGAATACCATTCCATGGCCAAAAAATATTTTCAGTAATCTGTTAGCCAACCCTAGATGAGGCTTTAAAACTTGTCATTATTCAAGTTTGCTTCCCCCCGGGGCTGGAAAACTTGAATAATGACAAAAAATGTCAGAAAATTTGAAAAAAAAACCAAGTTTGATTTTAAAAAATTATTAAAATTCTTGAAGTTAAAATTAAAATGTTTAAAACCACTTCATTACCACAAGAAACTATGCAACAACCTATTATTAAACTCCAGAGGAGCTGTTTTAACATCAAAGTCTGAAACAACTCAAAAAATGACGAAAATTTTCAAACAATTTGAAAAAATTAGTATAAATTACCGTGTTTATGTTTGGAGTAGCAATAGAAATCGCGCTTAAAGTGGCCGTAAAAAGCAATTTTGTCTTGCAAAGGACCTTTATCAACTTTAATAAACCTCAATTTCAGACTGGTCTAACAAAAAATCCAAAAAGTGACGAAAAAGTGCTAAAAATTTCATTATTTTAGGCTCAAAAACTCCCAAAAATGACCTTTTAACCTTGAATTACGGCCTTCCCATTAGCTTCACCACTCTGAGTACTTGAGGGACTACTAAACGCGGGCCTCTAATGAAACTTGATGCCCGCTGAGCTTTAACTCTTTATCCCGTTTTGAAAGCTCAGTCATGAAAACAGGTGTGAAAACATCTTACAAAAATAAAAAAACATAGCCGGAAGAATTCCGGAAACGACTCGAAGTGAAAATCTATTTAAGCGCCATACAACTACTCATCAGAAAAACTTGCCTCCACTTATTTATGATTTTCTCGAAACCAAACCATAAAACAAAAAAGTAAAAACAAAAAATCAAATCCGTTAAAATATGATAAAAAAAAATCTGATAAAATTTTGTCATAACTTGAGATCCCCAAATAACTATCTCCACCAAAATTACTTCATCAAAACAAATAGTACTTACTAAAATCACTTGAGTGAAGGTTTTAAAAATACTTGAGGCCAAATTATGAAAAAAAAAGCTCTTAAAAACAACTTGCACTAAAAAACTGGAAAAAGATAGTAAATTTCATAATATTACAAAAGCATATAAATCCAAAGAAAAATACTTTTCAGCCAATAGGGCATCCAGATGCTCGCAAAACAATAGACAAGTCATAATAGCCTAATAAACTTGTCTCAAAAACAAAAAACCCGAAAAATTGCAAAGAAAATTAAGAAAAGTAGTTCCAATTTTTTGTCATATTTCACAACAAAAAAAATGATTCATATCCACAAATTGCCCATACTTATTACTAAACAACTAGAACAACTATTGTGAACCCTAAACATCCACAAATGCCATAAGAAATTAAGGAATAGAAACGTCATTCAAAAACAAATTCAACAAATAAACTATAAAAACTGAAAGAGTTTTTTTATTAGTACAAGGAAACATAAAGCCGAATAAGGTTCCTTTGCAATTAGAGCAATGAAAATCTTGCACAAAACAATGAGCAAGTTATAATAGGGTGGCTAAGACACTTGTGTAAGATTAAAAAAAGAAACTGCAAAAAATAAGAAAAATGGTTTAAAATTTTTCAATTTTTCTGTCAATTTTCCGACGAAGAGAATGATTTACACCAATAAAACTTCAATCAATTAGTAGCTGAATATTCCTGAAGTAACAAGCTTCTATTCAAATCCCAGTTAAAGCATTAATACAAAAAAACAGGAGAAAAATAGTTAAATTTCGTCTAAAAATCAGCAAAACTGATCAAAAACCTCCAAATTAGCATTAAAAATCTAATTAACTACTTGAAACCTTCAATTCCTATCAAAACTAACCTAAAACTAATACAATATCATAATCAAACCTAATAACCATCAAAAGTTGCAAAAAAAACTGCTTTTAAAAGCCGCACGTGAACAAAAAAAATTTCGCTCGCTTAGAAAATATTCTTTCACACATCAATTTCTCGCTCTCTCAAAAACAGCGGTGTGAACAAAAACCACTCTCTTTTCGCTCCGCTCTTCACTTTTGTTCAGCACCAAAATCACTCCAAATTTTTTCACGCGTTTCATTTCCCGCTTCAAAATTCACTCCAAAAATTGATTAAAAAAAAGGACTTCTCCAATACTCCTCTTCGAGTCGTAAAAAGACAGAGCACCAATACAATCCAATTCTTGGATTGTAAAAAAATAGGAGCGCTATAATAGCCGGCTGAAAAGATGAGGGCGGCTATTAAAAACAACATTTCACAACATGGCAAAAATTGACACCTTTTTATTTTTAGCTCCAGCACAATTTCAGATGCCATTACTATCAGCAAACTGTATTGGTCATGAAGAATCACCAAAAACTACTATGTTTTGAGCGATACTGAAATTGTGGAAAGTTTTCCTCTTCAATGCACATATAGTAGTAGCTAATTTAAATGAGTTTTTAATGAAAGTATTTTGAATTAAAGAATGAGATCTATTATTTCGACGGTCACGAATGGAGCAGCAATGCATGACTAAGAAAGCTTGCATGGTTTTAAATAACTGTAGTTATTTATTTTTTCATCGATTTCTCTCAATATTTCATCATTCAGACTCTTTTGGCCAAAGTCCTCATTTCGATTCTACGGTAAGCAAAAAATACAAGGATTTAGGATATGAAATACTTTTGTCGACAAGATAACTAAAAATTGAATCATCTCAATTCAGACAATTCCTGTCACTCTTATGTTACAAATTCTATTACCTTCCAGAAAATTAACCAGAAACTATCAGAACTAACAAACAAATGGAAAAATCACAAACATTAATATTTTTTAGTTTAAAATAAAATGTGCAATAACAAATATTTTAAACAATAAGATACATGAAAATTTGTCCCTCCCCATACTTACAATCTTATCCATTAAATTACTAACTTTTATACTACATTGATTCCCATAACGATTGGGATTTAAAGAGCAAAAAACAAACAATTGATCTCATTTCGTAGTTAGACATACACTTTTTTCTAAAAGACAGGATGCATGGGGCTACTGTCAATATCAATGAGCATTAGAGATGATAAATAGGACATATAATTAAAAAGTTAAAGTAGAGGGCATCTAAAATTGAGTATTGTGGGTTTATCCCGTTTCTATTTTTGAATTCGTTTTTCAATGGCGACTCAGTTGATTCTAGATTATTATGTGCAGCAACTGCTGCTTAAAGGAAAAGCACTTTGAGCACAATGAGAGAACAGAGAAACTAGCTTTAAGATGTTGAAAAAGCTGTGAACTAAGTGAAGCCAAGCTATCTAACGAAATAGGGCCGCATTGCTAGCCGGCTGAGAATGAAGCCGGCTTTTGAAATCCAACATAATAGGAGTCAGTCTATACCCATTTGGATATCAGAATCTAAAAATTTCTCGCTAAAATTAAACATTACCGACCAACGTCTGGCGAACTGATCACAAACAACCGGCGAGAAGTTGGCTTCGGTAGTTGGCTGACAAAGAGGGGTCAAAATTTTGAGACCAAGAACCACCTTCACACTCAGAAACTATCTCATCAAAACAGTTCAGTGAATCGCATACTTACAGACTAGTAATGCGTAAGGTTCTAAGAGAGCTTCTCAGCCACTTAATGCCCTCCGAGAGCTACTTGTTTATCCCGTTTTTGATGAAGTAAAAAATCGCATTAAAAAGACCACATGACAAATATAATTGCTTCAAACGTTTGAGAGCAAATAGCAACTCAATACTGTCCAAAGAATCCAATTAATCAACATAACCAAACGATTTTCAAAAAGAAACCGCTGATCGACAAAACATCACGCATAGTGTTTGTCAGACTAAAAACTTAAACGAAAAATCTGTGGTAGGAACCTTAGCCGACAGATTGTCAGACATTAGCCGCACAAAAACTATTGAGACCTTCAGTTAAATACACTACTGGGGACCGAAAAGGGGCTACTCGAAAAGATTTTGATTTCATAATGTATTCTTATTTTCAAATCAAAACTCTCACACAATGTCTTTTACGCAATAACACTTTATAATACTCTAGTTCGGGTGATCTCTATTCAAAATCGATTCATTTACATTCGTTTTCAGATTTAATAAGTGAATGCAGACAATTGACTCTTAATAAATCAAAGCTTTCTTAAAACATTTTGAAATGTGTCTGCTAAAAAGGTGTTTTCTATGAAGAGGCGGTATCAACAACTTCTATGAAACCATAAATGCTAAATTAAATTATTCCACTTACGATACAATGAATGGGGATCTGCATGAAAGCATAATGTTTTTCTCGTTCATCACGTGCTCCTGTTGCCTCGTCTCAACAATGTGTCGCTTCTTGAGGGTCTTCATGGCGTACGTCTTCAGACTAGCTCCTCCTGTCTGCTTGTACTTGACCAGCTCCACTCGACCGAATCCTCCGACTCCCAGGGTGGCCACGTAATCAAAGTCATCTGGCGACAGCTGAGTACGGTCGAACTCCCTGTCCAAGAGGAACATGTTAAAGTAAAGAGCTGCTGCAGATGCTTCTAAGTAGCAGTGCTTGATGGACTCCAAACCCATTGAGTTATAATCAAATTAGTAATCTTTCGAAGCAAAAAAAACAAGATAAAAATTTTATTTAAGTCAAAATTGTCAAAAATGGGTTAAAAGCGCAGTGTGATGTCATAAGAAGTATAAAACTGACACTTGTTCGAGTCATTGCCAATTATTCCAGGACAACTTATGAACAACTTTATTTAGTCAACGTTGCAATAAGTCTCGAGTAACTCACTAAAGTAGTTGAGTCTATTTATAGTTTTGACGCAAAAGTTAAGGTTTTTTAGCGTTGCGACATTTAACTCATTATCAGTCAATTGAAGATATTACAATTATTCGGGCAATTTCAAAGATGTTGATAAGACTGCTCTTCTAAACGCAAGTTGCAGACAATGCCAATTTCCTATACAAATTGCGGTATAACTTCAAGAAAAAATTAATTTAATGGCGATAACTCATGGAGATAATCATAGAATAAAACTACATGAAAGTCAACATCAACCTAACCAATTTTTCCGTATTTTCCAAGTAAAGTTCCATAATACCAAGTTGTGCCTACACGTCTAGTCAGTCAATAAAAGACATGCATACTACCACGTACGAAGACTTTGACCTTTACTTGACAGAAGCGCCAAACTTGGCTGAGAATGTCTATCCAGTCATTAAAGAACAACAGTTCTATATACGTGAAATGCGTATGTAGACTTTGACGCGCCAAAATTTTGCTCAATAGAATACCAGGTGTCTCACCAGGGGTCATTTCAACAGGATGACGAATCAAATGGACAAAAAAATAACTTCATACTAAATAAACAACAGATGATGCAACTAAATTGACAACATTACTGTGCTCATAATTTGGTCGTTGGGGCCAAAAACAGCCTCTTAGTTCCGCATGACATTCCAGAGCCCTTGAGAGGCATGGCCATTGACAGCAGTCCACTATTTCAATCAAAATTTTAAATAGAATCAACAACTATTATTGTCGCAATATCGCCAATGTCGAAGAGCTAGCAGCGCTTAAGGATTATTGAAACTTAGAGTATGGAATTGTCTAGTTGGGATTACGACAGTGTCGACCATTTGATCTGTCGCCCCTATGAACAGCCTCTGACTCTAGATCAGTCACTTAAAGATGAACAAATTTATCCATATGATGAAATGCGTAGACTTTGTCACAAGGCCCAAATTTAGCTTAATGATACGTGTGTCCAGTCATCAAAAGATGAATTGAAATGTCTGGACTACCTTAACGAAACATCCACGAAAGCCGTAACTTTGACATTGAAATAGGCGCCAAATATTGCTTAACGGTACGTCTCGCCAGTGTTTAGAAGACAAATATCCTCATAATTTCAGTGTAAAAAATAAGAGCATTGAAACAGACATGTATCAACCCAACTGCGGTATAAGCTAACTTGGTTTTTTTCGTGCGCCCCCCCCCCCCCCCCGTTACAGAGCACGTGTCATTAAATAGTAAATCATCAAGTAAAAATATGGCACGTGCGTCTGGGGGTGCAAATATGCACCCACTAAGCTGGGGGGGGGGGGGGGGACAAACGGAAAAGATCACATTAATTCTCTAGAACAATTTTATTATAAATTTTTATTTATATATATTAGAACACATTTCATTATTACTATTATATTTGAAGTATGGGTGAATTGAGCAAAAATGAGCGAATTTTGTGAACCCTTAATATACCATATGGGTTAGTACGATAAGAGAGATTGGCCATAATTGAAATGAGAGTGACTAACGTGTGTCTAGGCACTGATGATATCGGGTGTGGGTGTTTGGGTGGTGATTCCTGGCTGTTGTTGAGTGCGGCCGAGGCCACTGCCTGTATGTAGGAGTCTTTGTTCAGAATAAGGCACGTGCAGGGTGACCTCGGACTCACCACCACGTTCTCCAACGTGCACTCTTGGCTACACCATAACACATACGCAATCACCATCAATTTATTAACTCGTTATTAATACACAAATTATTTCCTCTTTCAAATAATGCTCCCTTTTCCTCTCATGAACTGTTTTCTTTTTTCCTGCAGCGAAATATGGTCATTTTTGACTACGGTTTCGACCCAAACTTCGGCTGTCAAAGAGCTACGAATTTGGCCATGCCTAAACCAACGGTGAAACTTGCACAACCAAAACATTTCACGACAGAAGTTCAATGCCAACATGCGGCTTTATTTGCGAGGGTGGTTTATTTCCTATTAGAATAAGGTTGAGTTATTTTCAAGGGATTTATTTCCTTGGCCCTTTAATTGCTAACTTAACACCTTTGTACTAACATTTATGACAGCTCCACCTCTTAGAATTAGTCTACAAAACCATTCTAAATGCAAAAACGCACATTAGGTTGTTCACATTAGCAATTGGTACAAAATTTTTGTTCGCAGCAAAAAAAAAGAAAACAGTTCTTCCGATCGTGTACAATCTTTCAAAGGGGTCTGAAAATTTTTGATGGCACGACGAATTCAAACACAATTAAGTAAAGAATCACAAACATGCATCACCGCAAACATAACCGACGTGAATTCTAAGAATCACCAGCTCAATGATTCACATTTGAACAAACTATTTTCCGCTTGTCAACAGGAAAGATCCAATTAAAAAAAATTAATTTAACTTGCAAGTTTTCTACCAAATTATTAAAACGGCATAATACACTGTAATTGACACAGTACAGTTAAATTTAATAATTTTGAGAAACCATACAAGTAAAACTCATTCTGGAGACGCCGTGAAAGTAATAAAAGTCTAAATTGCTTTGAAGATTTCAAACTATGACCGACTTACGAAACCAGTTTAAATATATACGATTGTTGTTTAGGTTCAATTGGTCGTAGCAAATAAATAAACCAGACTAGCTATTCATGTACCTCTAGCAAAGAGACAACAATCTCGTGATTTGAAACTTATTTAAGGGACAGTGAAATGGGTATTGGTACTTACTCCCGGAGGGTCTCGTCTGCAAACCAGGCGCTATTGTGGATCGTGGCCGAGAATTTGGTGTCCGTCTTTCGCTGGACGTCACACTGGAACAAAACAAGTGGGTTGCTATAAGTCTCAAGAGTCCAGGGCTAATCGTTTTGCATGTTTCTGTCTCAATTGCCCGAACTGAATTGAGCAGGTATAGTTGTCAACTGAGATTTAAATGGATTGATAATTTGTGACCATTTTAAAACTGAGTACCGTTAATTAAGTGACCACCGATAAAATCTATATTTCGCGAGAAAGAGTAGCAACGCAAAAAGGAAGTTACCACGAAGGTTGCGAATAAATAGATAGAACTATACCAGTTACTACATTAGATGTTCCCTAACAATAATCGTTGGGGGGGGGGGTTCTTTCAGGTGCAAAGGAATGTTGCATAAATATTATGCTTATGTACCTGTTATACTTCATGTTCATGACATAGCCTACATTTGCGATGTCATCCTTAAGCCTAGAAAGAAACAAGTTAATACCGCACAAGACTTGAAAGTTTTGAAAGGACATTTTCAATAATTACGAACATAGCCAAAACAGTTGCTGCTACATGTACAAAGCAGGAGAAGCGGAATTGAAAAAATGAATTTATAGAAAATCATCAGAAAAAGCCTTTTTTATCAAAAAATCCATTAAAACTTGAAACCTTTAGAGTAACCTCGAATGAAATTAATTAGAGCAATTCAACTCAGAAGTAACCTTGAACGAGCGCCTGGCAAATTAGGTCAAGGACAAAAGCGGGCTCATTTTTCTGCTTTAAAGACTGAAAATGAAAAGCAAAAAATGAGCGTCACGACAAAACAAAATCCAATCAAACTCAACTATGATTGCGCAGCTGTGGACAAAATAGCTTCCAATTCCTGTGGTCATCTGAAAGAAGAAACATAGACGAATTTCATAGACGAAACATCTACTGAGATTTGATCGGATCGATATCTTGTCGTGAAAAACCAAGAGAAGGCCAATAATAGCTCCGCTAAGCTATCGCAGTTATTAAAAAAACTACAGAATAATTACAGGAAAGCACCAATTTTGGTCATCTAAAAATTGTTTTAATGGGTTTATTCTGTTTCCTCAATTTTTGATTTCGTTTTTTGACACTGACTCTGTTCGTCTTGGGTTTATTTGCTGGAAAACTACAGTATAAAACCACTTCACGCAGAATGAGCAAACAATGCAATTAAATAAAAGATTTTGCGCAAAATATCGAAAAGGCGGCAAAATTAGGTAAAGAGAAACAATTTGTGATTGACAAAGTAAAATATATATTAGAGCAAGCACTTAAAAAAAACCAAACAACTGACAGAAAAAAATTAAGGCCTGACCTAAGCAGCAGACCACCTGAGCAAACAAAAAATCAGTGTCAAAACATATATGCATCATCAGCATTATTCAATGAACAAAAAGCAACAAAAAATGGCAGCTAGAAAATATTGTTTGGCATAGAGAAAGGAACCGCCAGGGAAAACAAAAACTGTAAAAAACCATAAAGTTAATAAAACTAAAGACTCTCTTCGGATCCAAAATTTAAATAAGCATAGCTGGCAGATTGCCAGAAAATAGCAACAGCTCCGTAGACCTGCAGTCTCAAAAAGATAGTAAACGAAACAGACCAAAAAAAAACTTAATTAAAAAATGCTGAGATGTTAGATTTTGTTTAATCTGTTTAACTTATTGATGCTTGTATTAGCTGCCCTCAAATACCTTTCAATTATAATGACACGCACTCATTTGACTTTATCTATTTATATTAAAGAACAGTCGATTTCAGAGTGAGGAAGTCAATTTTAAGAGTGAGGTAAGTCACGTTAAACCAAAAACTTAATCACGCGAATTAACAAAAAACTACCCACAAAGAGTGAAGCATGATGTCATGCACTCAATTCAGTTGAAATTGCATGAAAGAATGAACAAAAAGCAGATATGAAGTGATTGTGACGACATGGTCGTAACAAAAACCTTGACGACAAAACGAAAAAAAAAACTAAGCAAAGGCCAATAATAGCCTCAGCTATCGCTTTGCGGTTATCAAAAACAATCAACTAACGTCAGAAGAATTCCTGTCGAACGACTAGCTGGAACTCTAATGAATTGCAGCCTGCTTCAATCGGTAGAGGGGGGCTAGCCTGACCAACGGGGCTACGAAATTCACTAGGCGGCTTCAAATAACCTTATTAGAGGTTATTGTATACAACTATTAATATTTAAAGTAAAAAATACACCAACTTTCGTACACTTTTACTTCTCATTTGATTTTAGTTGTTAACTAACGCCAATTGAGCTAAGCTGATTGCAATTGTGAATGTGAGAGAGCGTAAGATCACGTAAAACGCAGAAAGTCAAGGGCGTAAAAGTCGCTCGAAATCTCAAAAAAAACGGTCAAGCAAAGATTTTGCATTAAAAAAGACACACACGTGTACAATAATTTCTCTTCGAGAGCAATTTAACATTCATGCAGGTATTTAGCCGCAAATCATGAAGCCGTTTTATTGTTCAGTTAACTTGAACTCAAAAACCAAGACAAGACACAAAAAAAATTAAAACTAGAAAATTGCAAAAAAATATTGCCAATTTGCCTATTTTTTTTTTTTTCAAAACAAACTTTTTTGAGCAGAAATCTACTAAGTAACCAAATTTCTCAACCATTTCTCTGCTGCTAAAATCTATCAATTACCCACATGCAAGCTCTACAAAACTTGTACAGGCCTCCAACAAAATACTAACTACAATTTTGGGTGTTTAAAATGGCATGACGAATACATACACACACAAACACCTCAGAAAAGAACTACACATTACCGCTTTCACAAAACTTGCATGAAGTCTGACCATCGGGGATTGAAGCCCATCAATCAAAAAACTCAAAGATGTGAAAACATAGCTGGTGGAGTGCCAGAAAACAGCCACAATAGCTTCCTATATCTACAGTCTCAAAAACAAACAGTAAAAAAGACAGACCATAAATAATCTTTTCATTGAAGCATGAGATGTTATATTTTGATTAGGAATCTGTACAAGTTACTGCTGCATTTATTAGCTGCTCTCAGAAACCTTCACTTAGAGTACCAAACAACCAGTTGACCTTATCTCTTGAGTTAAAGTAAGGAAAAGTCGATTTCAAAGTCGAGAAGGCCTTTTTGAGAGAGGTAAGTCACGTGTGACCAAAAACTTAATCACGCAAAAAAAACTCGCAAAAAAACGATGCTTAATATAATTTAAGCCTGCTTAACGAACCAATTAACTATTATTTGGAGGCAAGAATTCAAAGTTACTCTAGGCTAAGCCCGCCCAATTTTGAATATTTAATATTTGCCTTCAAATAATTTTCAAAATTGTCTTGATTTGAATATTGTTATCGCTGGGGAAATCGCTGTTAGAAGAATGAAGCCGTAGTTGCGAAAATTGAAAGCAACTGAATATTTAAGTTTGAAATTGTCGACAGTACATGTAAGCAAACAATAGTCTTATCAGTCCAATGAGTTCGATGGCGGTTGACTAACCAAAGTCTTTACCACCTTATATATCGCTTTCATAGGATTTTTTAATCTTGGTGATGTCTCATCATATTGCTGGCTATTTTCGGCTCAATTAAATTAACCAGAATCTAATGAATAAAATAGGCTCAACTCTTTGAAAACTATTCAGGTTTGTCACTTCCCTTTTTCATGTTTTGGCCTAGATTCATTCCTTAATGGTCACTTTCTTAATGCTTTCTTTCTCCGATGACGATGAAATTACTTAGCAAGTACAATTTCAGATCAGATCAAAAAATTTCAGCTATTGAGGTCATAACTCACCTCTCCGTCCACAATGAACCAAGCACAGAAATTCAACTTACTTCTTATTTGCACTGTTTATTCAAATGTGTCTGAGTGAAATTAATTTATCACATCAATGATCTCCACTTTTGACAATTCTACATTCCCAAATAAAAACGAACCTTTTGTCCAAATTTAAGAAAATGTTCAACTTATAAACTAGCATGTAACTAATATTAACTGAGTGGTTCTTTTAATTAAATGTTTAAGACTAAAAAAGAATTTGTCAAGATTGCATGTCCTCAAAAACAACTTCAGATTAGATTTTTAAAAAAACTGAGATACTGAGGTCATAACTGACCTCTCCAGCCACAATAAATTTCTAGCATGTAAGAATAACCAGGTGGTTATTTTAATAACATGTTTCAGACTTAGAAAGAAATTATTCAGATTAGTTTCTTAGTTCCTTGTTTCTTCGTTTCTTTGTCGCTCACCTCTCCAGCCACAATGAAGTAAGCACAGTTGCCGTGGAATCCGTGTCTGATAATGAACTCTCCGGGCAGGAATTGTCTCTCCTCCAGCGTGTCCGCCAGTCTCTTGAGAGTGTCGTCGTCGTGACCAGAGAGGAGGTTGCAGCGTCTCAGTGCTCGCATGTGGTTCTCCTGCTTCTGAATAGTCGACTTCATCATCACATTTTGGAACACTTTCCTCTCTATCACCCACAGTTTGCAATCGCTCACAGCTGAAATAGAAAACAAACATAACAACAAGTATTCAAGGAACACAACAAATGCTTTGAAATGAATTCAGTTGGATGATCAGTGACAAGGCACAGAATTGCAGAATTGAAATCATAAACCGATTAAAATAAACCAATTGCTCCCGAATAACTGTCGGGGCGACGGGTTTTTTTTTTGAAGTCAAGCTTAAAAAGCCACTCAGATGTGAAATCGAAAGAATCTTCTAGAACAAAACGGTCCCGCGAAAATTTTGCATAAAAGACATACCTTTACAATAAAAGCTTCAAATTTCGTTCGAAAGCAATTCAATATAGATACTCCAATATTTTCCAACCATAATGAATGCCCCAATGCTGCCAAATGTTTGCATCATACTGGTACCTGTAGTTTCTCCACCTGTTGTTTTTTGTCGCAGATGGTATTTGGGGAATTTTCCACAGGATATTTTGATACCTTTTGATAATTTCCTTTGACTTAGCAAACCGACCTTAAGTTTTAATCAAGTCTTATATAATGGCTTTTTACTTAATCAAGAATAAAATTTGAAACTTCGACAAAGAAAATAGAAACTTCGACAGAAACTCTGATGAATTAACCGAAACTGCTCCTTTAATGGCGTCTCATTATTTGCAAATTCAAATATTAGCTATGACCGCAAGACGTACTGGGGTAAAAAATTCCGGATTCTACATCAAAATACGCGCTGTATTAATTTGTGAATTAAAGGTTTTCTTACATCTAATGGAAGCAGTTCGGGTACAGTTGTAGAGGATGGCCAGCTCTCCGAACAATTGTCCAGGCTTCATCACTCTGAAGGGCTTCCCACTTCCCTTGAAGACCTCCACGTTACCCTCTGTCAACAACACAGTCATTGATTCAAAACCATTCTAATATTTTTGAATACCATCAGATGAAGCAAAAATGAAAGAAGGAAGCAGAAATCATTGAATGAATGACCTACGTGAGAGGAGTTTAGATTTCTGGTACCTTTTTTGTTCGAGTACCGAACCACATCGAGCAGCTTGTCATGAAACACGAGACAGACATACTATAATTGCCGATTTAAAAAAGGAACACTTTATTTCTCCTATATCTTAAAATTTCAATCATAGCAAACTTTACAGAGATGGGCAGTGTAGATAACATATTAATTATAAACAAAAACAAATTTAGAGCCTTGATATATACCAACAGATAAATTACTGGTAACGGGCGAAGGGAGGACAGTATCATAAATTCAATGCAGTATAGAATGAAAGTTAATTGAACTTAAAATGGTTGTCAAAAATTAGACAGTTATATAATAATTTTTAGGCCCAATAAACGATTATTGTTGCAAAATCATCTTCTCTTGACATACCTTGAGAAATATGGTCAATTATACTCCCTCATAAAAAGTTCTCCAGCAATTTATTAGATCAACAAACCAACTCCCCTGTCATTTACTGTCATCTTCAATAATGCCTCATTCAATCCAGCTTGAATACATCACATCCGAAGTCAAAAATGTAACAGACTAACGTTGGGCGAACTTCTCTCAAACGACTGGCAAGCGGTTGGCTTCGTCAGCAGCTGCAGTTTAGGGAGGCTCGCTTTAGCTTAATTGAAGGCGGCGTGGGGTGAGCATGGAGGGGGGGGGGGGGGGCAAGTATAGGACTCCTCATTTAATTGTATTCAATATACACTTGGTACATTAGGCACTCTGCTCACCTTCAATGACGAACATCTCGTTGCCCACCTCTCCCTCTTTGATGATGCTCTCGTGCAGTCTGGACACTCTGGGTTCCATACAGTCCACCATGTCCGATATCTGCACATTGTCCAGCTTCTTCAAAAAGTCATTCTTCTCTATCGCTCCCTTGATCAACTCCTTCACTCTGTCAACAAACATTATCCAACATTACACAAACATCGCATTTAAAGGCTTCATTGCACAATGGCAGTATTTCATATACAATGCCATGTGTAAATATAGAAATTTTTTAATGAGGGGAACATTGTCTTCAACAAAAAAATTCTGCCACCCTCACTCTGTCAAAGCACAAATTTGAAAGAGAGCAAAATTTTTCTCAGAAGACTGGCGGACAGACTCGCTTCTAAGTGGGACAAACCCTACAGCATTATCATGAACTGGGTCAACCTGAGATTGAATTTTGCAATCTTAAGGGCTTCAAATATGTGCATAAGAGGAACTAGATCTAAATGGAGATCGTTTCGCCATGACGATGGAGCTTTTATACCTTGAAGAAGTATGTTGATGTTCCAGTTGTTATCGGATAAAAGTTATCAAATTTTTATCAAGAAACTTGAGAGGGCAGCGTACTTGTAGACTAAATGTCTACTGGCATGGATTCAAAAATCTATTTTAAAAGTCACCCCATCAGCAGGAACAACGAATTTTAGCGCCAATTATTAGCGCTCTGATGTTTTGTCACCCAATGAGTGGGGGCATCAACCTAAAATCAAAGGTGCGAGCAACTTCAAATGGGCTCAATTTGAAAAGGTCATCAACCCGAAAAACTACATTATGTATCCAGAAGAAAGCCCTCTAGCTAAGTTAATGCCTAAGATCACACGTTTTCGTTCCTACCTGATCTAAGTGGGGAGAACAAAAGCATATTGTAAGAGGCCTATTTCTTGTGAAGAAAAGAAACGGACTGCTGATATTAGATTAAATAAACTGGTAATCTGTTGTGTTGATGACAATATCGTGTTAACCAAGTTAATTGTCAATTGATTTTCATTTTTTCCAAATTTGAAAGATTCTTGGGACCTATCCCATTACTACAAACCGCCTAGCACTAGAGAAAAAAGTAACCCCAATTATGAAATTTTAGCGATCATTTACCTCTGTATGTTATGACCAGTAAGCTAGATTCACAGCAGAAGCAGAATTAAATTCTGGTGCCCTATATTCAAAAAAAATATTAGATTCTTCCGAGTTATTTGTTGCCATCAAGTTAAAGGTTGTCATCACAAGCATTATAATCAATGACTTAATGGACCGCTGAATTCTTTGAACACATTCACATCTATACACCAAATGAACAGTCTGAGATGTGGGGAATAATTGAAAAAGGACAGCTGAGAACAGGGTACGGTTAATACACTGCAGACTGAAAGCCTAATGCTGCTCCGCTGCGATTACGCAGAAACACATGTACCCTGTATTTATACTAATCAACATTTCCAAAAGAATAGAAAATTGAAAAAAGGGATGTGACTAAAAAAAGGGGATGGGACTTACGAATCACATAAGAAATCTGTCTTCAGCTATTTCATAACTTTTGGACTATAAATTCTTCCAAGAAAAACGAAAAAAACGACCGAAAATCTCAAAAAATGGCGACGAATTTTATGTGAAAGCCTAGCATCTTTCGAAACGTCAAACCAACTTTAGAACGACTTGCCATCGTGAATGCCACAAAAGTCAAATGTCTCGAAGCTGTAACATGATCAAAAACACTTGCTTGCTCAAATTGATCATCCCTACCTACTTTCTCGCCCTCTTAAAATCCTGCAAGATCACAACATACCCGGTAGATTGCCGAAAAATAGCCGCCATTGATTCCCATAGCCCCGAAAAGTATTGACAACAGAATGGACACAAATAATTTATGTAAGAAAACATTTTTGAAAAGCGAACTATTTTGATTTAACTGTGACACATTCCTGTTTTTCAATGAGCGGATATAGTATCAATGCTAATAAGCATTAGAAATGGTAACCAAGACATATAAGAAAATTCGAGTAGCGGGCATCTAAAATTAGGCTTCATGGGTTTATCCCGTTTCTGTTTTCAATTCTGTTTTTGAAACCAATTCTGTTCATTTTAAAATGCGTTGCTCAACAACTGAACAGACACATTGAACAGAATGTGCGAATAATGAAATCAGCCTGGAGAAGTCAAAAAGATTAAACGCAAAATTTAAGAAACTAAAATGATCAAACGAACTAAAAAATGCGGAACTCTCGAAATTTTTTACCCTGAAGGAAAATTTTGATCCATCAAAGTATACCCATTAACTCACGCACGAGCCTTGAAAAGGTTTATTGGCCACTAACAAAATACTCTAAAACAGCCACTAAAAACATAGCTGGCAGAATGCCAGAAAATAGCCGCAATAGATTTGTAGATCGGCAGTCTAAAAAAACAGTAAAAAAGACAGACCAAAAAAATTCGTCTTTTCATTGAAGGCTGATCTGTTAGATTTTGATTAAAAATCTGTATAAGTTATTGCTGCCTCTATTAGCTGATCTCAAATAACCTTCATTTAGAGTGACACACACCCATTTGACCTTATCTCTTTGAGTTAAAGTAAATAAAAGTCAATTTCAAAGTGAGGAAGTCATTTTTGAGAGTGAGGTAAGTCAAGTGTGACCAAAAATTTAATCACGCGCATGAACAGAAAACTCGCTCCACTAAGAGCGAAAAATGACGTCACACATGCATTTCAGTTGAAAGTGCATGAACGAATGAACAAAAAGTGGCTGTGACGTCATATGGTCGTAACAAAAATCCTGACGACGAAATAAAAAAACCAAGAGAAGGCCAATAATAGCCCCAGCTATCGCTGTGCGGCTATTAATAACAAATACTTAACAAAAGACAAAAATAACAAAATTAGAATTACAGAAGAAAGTTACTAAATTTCGCAATATTGATGTTCAACACCATTTTTTGTCTCTCAAATCTGTCCAGTAATCCATCTGCAAGACCTAAAAAAGTTTCATTGGCACCTACAGATCAATAAAGTCAGAAAATGACAAAAAAAATACAAATTGAAATTCGTGATATTAAAATGTTGAAACCCATTACATTGCCACTAGTAATTATTTGCCACTAGAAAGATCAAAGAAATGGAGAAATAAATGAAAACATAGTCGGCAGATTGCCGAAAAATAGCCGCTGTTGACGCGCTTGATGCACATCGTGATTGAAACAGTAAAAAAAGAAGAGACAAATTGACCGATTTTTTCCTGTTTATATTTCAGTGTCAAAAAGTTCTAATTTGGCGTGCAATTTCAATTGGATTCCAAAATTATATTTAATTCAGCTTATAAACTAAAAACTAATAAGCTTAATACCAATGTCAGCTAGCAAACACTCTATTGAACGTTGATAACCTACTTCTCAATGAATTAATGACAGGGCCTTATCGGTTTATCCCGTCTCTTTTGATTTTGATCTTTTAACTTTGACAGTATCCACCAAATTGCGTAATTGATTGCGTGAAAGAAATTAAAATCCATTAAGTTGAAACGGTGAGTGAAGTAAGTAAGTCAAACGTGAAAATCGTGATACGAAAAACGTGATCAAAAGGTAGAGCGAATTAAAAAACATAGCAGGACAAGTCCTGACGTACAATTCAAAGAATTTTCAATGAATAATCAAAACAACTAAACATAGAACAGACTATGAGTGAATTGGGAGAGACATTTTTGAAAACCAGATAAAAAGATTATAAAAAAAACAGAAAATCAATGTCAAAATGCCGCATGTGAACAAAACCACTAGCGAGAAAGTGAAATTTGGTTCGAACAAAGAAACTAGGCCTAGAATGAACTATGAATGGAATCCAATCCAAAAAATGAAAAAAAAACCTAGTAAAAATCAAAGTGAAATTGCCGCATGTGAATGAAAAACCACTAGCGAGAAACCGAATATTTGTTCAAACACCGTTTTCTCACTCTACTTTAAAAATAGAGCAAAAAAATTTCACGCTGCAATACCACTCGCTTTTTCGCTCCATTCCCTGTTTCGGCGTGACCAAAAACCCTACGCCAATTTGCCTTCAAAAATCATGAAAATGTGCGAACAGATCTTAAAAAAACATAGCCGGAAGAATTTCAGACGCAAAGTGAAAGTTTCAGACGCAAAAAAAGTGGCCCCAGTCACCAAAAAAGAGCAATGCTGCTCATAAAAAGAACACTCTGAAATGTGGGGAAAAATAAGAAAAAGGGCAGCTGAGAACAGGCCGCCGTAGCCTAATGCTGTTCCGCTGCGATTACGCAGGAACCAAAAATTATTATTATTATAATTCCGGAAACGACTCGAAGGAGAAAATTGCCCATACCTATGACTAAACAGCTAGAACAACTATTGTGAACCCTGGGCCTCCACAAATGCCATAAAAAATTCAAGGAAGAAACGGCCTTCAAAAACAAATTGAAAAAAAAACTAGAAAAACTTAATTAGAATTTTTAAATAGTACAAAGAAACATAAAGCAGAGTAAAGTTCCCTTGCAATTAGAGCAATGAAAAGCTCGCAAAACAATGGGCAAGTCATAACATGCTAAGAAACTTGTCTAATTCTAAAAAAGAACTGCACAAAAAAAATTTTAAAAAATGGTTTTAAATTTCTCAATTTTTGTCAATTTTCCTAAGAAAAAATGATTTAAACCAAAAAAACTTTGGTCAATTGATACCTGAATAATCCTCAGGTAACAAGCTTTATTCAAATCCCAATTAAAGCATTAAAACAAAAAAAAACAGGCAAAAAACCATTAAATTTCGTATAAAAATCAGCAAAACTGTTCAAAAACCTCCAAAATAGCATTAAATTCAAAATAAATACTTGAAACCTTCAATTCCTATAAAACAAGCCTAAAACTAACACAAAATCATAATCACATCTTATAACCATCACAAGTTGCCAAAAAACTGCTTTTAAAATGCGCACGTGAACAGAAAAATTTCGCTCGCGTAGAGAAAATTGTTTCGCACATCAATTTCTCGCTCTCTCAAGAACAACTGTATTAACAAAAACCACTCTCTTTGTTCAAAAAACCACTAGCGAGAAAGCGAATTTTTGTTCAAAGACCGTTTTCTCACTCTTTTAAAATTAGAGTGACAAAAATTCACGCCGCAAAATCACTTGCTTTTTCGCTCCGCTTCCTGTTTCGGCGTCACCAAAATCACACTAATTTGACTTCAAAAAACATGAAAATGAGTGAACAGATGTGAAAGATAAAAAAATATAGCCGGAAGAATTCCGGAAGGGACTCGAAGGAAAAAACTAACGCCCTTAACTAACTTGATTCTACTGAGTGACCACAATAACTAACAACGCTTATCCTATTGAATAACACTAATCATTTTAAAACAAGAAAATTAAAAAGAGTAATGAAGTATCTGACCAGAAAAGACGATAAATCATGTGATAAAATTTTTGTATTGAGTTGCAGCTTTAGTTTTATTCCGTTGAACCACTGCAAATTGAGAGAAAAACTCAACAAAGTTTCCAAGTAGGGAAAACGGAGGTAAGAGAAAAGAAGAACTAAACCAAAAATATTCTCGGTTACATTGCAACAAAATTTAGCCAAAATTTATTGATCAACTGCCAGTATGCTGCTTTCCATAATTTGTGGCAATGCACAGTAAAAAGAAGCAAAAAGCACACAATCAGAAGTTTTCAGCAAGAAAAGCAAAAAAAGACACGAAAATTTGCAAGAAATCTTGATAAAAATTACTGAATTATCTCTACCAAAATGACTCAAAACTCAAATCAAAAGTATTAAAATGCATCAAAAACAACTAATTTGTGCCATACGCATCCACAAATGCTAAAAACATGAAGAACACAGTGCATTTAAAATCAACTTGAAACAAAAACTAAAAAGAAAAAAATATACCCTTTTGATTTCACGAGAGCACATAGAGCCAAAAAACGTTCACTGGAACAACTAGAGTATTGAAAATCTTACAAAACGATAGGCAAGTAAAACAGGCTAAGAGATTTTCTAACGAAAAACAGCAAAAAAATTCAGAAAAACAATTTAAAAATTTCAGTTTATTGTCATCTTTCTTTAAAAAAATAGCTTTATACCAATGAAAAGGTAATCACTTGGTATCTAAAGACTCCATAACTAAAGTGCGTCTATTCAAAGCCCATACAAAAGCAATTTAACAAAACAAAATGCCAAAAATTGCTAAATTTGCCTAAAATTCACCAAAATCGCTGAAAAAAACTGCAAAATGGCATAGAATGCATTTTTATAACCAGAAACCTACAAACCACTATCAGGTCAACCCTAAAAAGAATACAATATCATAAACGTGGCCGACAGTTTGCCGGAGAATAACCGCCGTTGACGCGCTCGATGCATATCGGGATTGAAACAAAAAAAAAAGAAGAGATAAATTGATTAAATTTTTTTCTATATTTTCTCAGTGTCAAAAGTGTTCTAATTCGGCGTGCAATGTCGGTTGGTTTCTAAAACTATACTCATTTGAGCTTCTAAACTTAAGATAAGAAGTTTCAATTAAGATAATTAGCCTAAAACCAATGTCAGCTACCAAACACTCCAATGAACTTTGATAACCTAAAATTCTCGATGACTTAATGAAAGAGCTTTATCGGTCTCTTTTGATTTTACTCTTTTGACCGTATTTGTATTCACCATATTACGTAATTCATTGAGTGAATGGATTTAAAAACCATTCAGTTGAAACAGTGAGTGAGGTAAGTCACGAGTCAAACGTAAAAATCGTGACTTAACGCAAAACGTGCTCAAAAGTAATAAGTCGTAGAGAGGCTGACGGCAGCTATTAATCAATCTTTTTTCCAATATCGTGGAGCCATGGACCCTTATATAGCTATCAGCGTGAAGTGGGGGTCAAAGCCTAAGAACCGCCCTACACACACCATGAATTCATATCTTCAAAACAGTTCCAGTGAATCGCATACTTCAGTACGCCGGAGTTCAGTACGCCGAAAGGCTCTAAGAAAACTTAATGCCCTCCGAGCGATACCTGTTTATCCAATTTTTGAGGACGAAAAGTCAAAAGGGTCAACTCAACTGCACTCTAACTTCGACGTGGGTTCAAAATAATTAAATTGAGTAAAATACGTAATTCATTGAGTGAATGGATTTAAAAACCATTCAGTTGAAACAGTGAGTGAGGTAAGTCAGAAGTCAAACTTGAAAGTCGTGAATAAAGTAAAACCAAAAACGTGATCAAACGGTATAGCAAATTCTTTTAAAAAAAGGAGAGCGCCCAAATAATAGCCGTTTGAGAGGCTTGCAGCGGCTATTATTCAAACTTCTAAACAAAAAAAAAAAACGGTTTTTAAAAGCCGCACGTGAACACAAAATTTCGCTAACAGAAATTTTTTTCACACCTCAATTTCTCGCTCTCTCGAAAACAGCGGAATGAACAAAATCTTTCGAGAAAAGTTATATTACTTGACCATATTTTATACATTATCCGTTTATAATCACGAAAGATAATTTCAGATTTCAAAATTGCACATTTCTATTACAGCAAGCACGTAGAAAGACAATATTGAAAGAAGAGCCATTATTATACATCAACAATATCTCTTTTGAACTGTTCGGCTTTGAACTGCATCTGCTTAACTCCACAGCTGGTACAGCAGAACATCACAAAAAAGTCTGACAGAATTGATCGGTTCAGCTCAATGTCAAAACTATCTCTGAACTTTTTCCTCGCAACACTCAGCAGAATGCAGCAAAGAACAACCATAACACTGAAGGCTACCAGACACCCGAAGAAAACTTTTCCGTCCTCTGTGCTCAGGTCAAACAAAGGGTAAACAGTAGCGGTCGTAGCAGTTTCAGTTGTCGGTAACTTTGAGATTTATTCTATAATTCTAGCACGCTCTGTGCATATTAGATATATTAGATATATGGCGCGCAATTAACAATAATCAGAAAACTAAATGACCGATAAACAAAAAAAAACGACAACTTTGGAAAACAAACTATATCGAAGTTGGCTTTGGTAGTAGCCAGCTGGGGGCTTCGGGATGATAACATTGGAGGAAGGGTTGAGCTCTACAACGACCATTTGGAGCACGAAACTATTGCAGCCTGCTTCAGTGGGTTGGGGGGGGGACTAAAATCACCAAGGGGGATCCAAATGATGCCATTTGAATTTATTATGTATCACTAACCACTTAAATAGCAGTGAACTGCAGCCACTTGATTTCAGCTGCTGACACTTGGGAAAGAGAGAAATTTAGATGACGCAAAGCGAAAAAGTCAAGATGCTAGAGAAGTCAAGATGGTCAAGCAAAAGTTTTGCATTAAAAAGACGAACACATTAACAATAACTATTTTAAACTTCGTTCGAGAGCAAGTAAAAATAATAAGCACTACAAAATTGCGCAAAATGTAAAACATATCCAGATTGCCGGAAAATAGCCGCCTTTGATGCGGTAGACGGCCATCAGGATTGAAACAGAAAACATACCCGGCAGATTGCCGGAAAATAGCCGCCGTTGATTCCCATAACGAAGATTGGGATTGAAACAACAGAATATTAGAGCAAAAATGATTTTCGGAAAAAAACGTTAAACTGCGAACTATTTTGCTGTTATTTTGGAGCTGAACAAACTGATGTTTTGTAGTGAGACGACACAAGGGCTAGTATCAATACCAATAAACATTAAGGTAACTAAGATGGCAACTAAGTTCGAGTAACGGGCATCAGGGGTTTATCCCGTTTCTATTCGTGATTTCATTTTTTAATACTGACTCTGTTCATTTTGAATTGCAACTGCTTAGCAACTGCTGTCTAAAAGCACTTTGAGCAGAATGAGAGAAGAGTGAAACTAGCCTAGAGAAGTCAAAAAGATTTCACGCAAAATGTTGAACACGCTGTGAATTAAGGTAAAGCGAAAAATTTTTATTCGACATAGAATTTAAACCTATAATTACTTCAGCTTCTAAACTGAAGGATATTAAGCTTAATACTAAAATTAGCCAGCATCCCTATAATTAACTTCGATAACCTAATACACAATGACTTAATGACCGGGCTTATCGGTTTATCCCGTTCCTTTTCATTTTGCTCTTTTGGAATTGACCGAATTCACTACATTGCGTAATTCAATGCGTGAAACAACTAAGAATCCAATCAGTTGAAACAGTGAGTGATATAAGTTAAGAAGTCAAGCGTGAAAATTGGGACTTATGTAAAACGAAAAACGTGATCAAAAGGGATAGCGAATTAAAAACGTAGCCGGAAGAACTCCGGAAGCGATTCGAAGCGTCAAAACTTTACACAGACTACGTAATTGCAGCTGGAGCCACCATCATTTGTATTAAGACATTTGCACTCAAAACCTCCCCAAGCCTGATCTTAAAATTGATTAAAATTAAACCACTGTCACCAAGAGAAACAAAATGCAGCAAAATTTTATATTATTGAAAACATTTGGCAACGTTAAAAAAGTCCGAAATAATTAGAATGGTAAAAAAACTGATAGGCTGAAACAACTGATAGAGCTATCAATTGCCCTAAAATAATTCATGATTCTAATCTCAAAAAGATCGTGAAAGCAAACGGCAGATAATAATCTTAGAAACTGAGCAACTAAGTTGAAAAAAGAATGCTCAAAATTAAGAATCAGAGAAACCACTACAAATAGATTTCTGTTCACCAAAAATAAGACAAAAACAACACCAACTTCTTCCTTGTTGTATATATGCTAGACAACATGATTTCATATTAAATCAAAAGTTAAATTAATCATGGAAAAGACAAGCAACAGAATAATATTCAAAGGCGAAAAATCGTTTTAAAACAATAACAAGGCCAGAAAAAATGGCAATAAAAAGTATTAAGTGTCAATTTTTGCTAAGGCTTTCCAGCAAATTCTCAGTACTGCGTTATGTTGAATGAACTTAATTGCAAACCAAAGAAATGACGAAGACCTAAGAAAAAACTGAAATCATTCAATTTTTTAACAATCAATATAACGAAAAAAAATTAATACAACGAATACAATTGCAGGTGCCAGGACAAAGTTAGGATAATACAAATTAGAATGTGAAGAATATGGACACAAAGGAACACCGTAATAAAAAGACTAAATCTTGATTTTTGAAAGTTAAAAACCAAATTAAAAAAATCAGGAAAAACGAATACAATGCATTGTTCAGCAATCAAGACATAGAAAAGACAACAAGTCATTCGAGACAAAGATCCATCCTTCTGAACAAAACAAAAAACTAAAAAGCAGAAATCAAACATACGAATCATTGAAACATTTTGCAAACAAATGGTCAAAAAACTTTTAAGACTGGATTTTAAAAACAATTTAACTGTTTTTTAAAAACTTAACGCCAAAAAAGATTGAATTGTGATTGAAACGAAAGTCAAATCCCTCATGTTGCGCAAAAAGATTATTTCTGGTACTTCTAGATTAAATCTAAAAAACTCATAAAAATTGAAAAAACTGCCAAAATCGGATTAGCATATGTACAATTTTATAAAAGCGAAACTACATCGAGGTAGAAAGAGACGTTGAGTATATGTATTATCAAAGGGATATTGCCATATTAACTGATTTTTGACAAAAAGACGGCTGAAAGATCCAAAAATTAAGAAATTAATAGAAAAAGCCAAAAAATAACTAAAAAATCAAGAAAAATGTTCCAATTTTGAACTTGAAACGCGTATTCTGGCTCTACAAATTAAGTATCAATTCTCGACGTTCACATTTCCATATAGCATCGAACAAACATAATCCGAAAAACGTCGATTTTCATCTCCTGATTGATGATTGCCCCGGGGAGCTTTGTCTTCCGATTTCCGCTTTTCCTGAGGTGTAGTTCCTTCTGGCGATTTCCTTGTGGTGGATATTCCTGAGGCAAATTTCCTTGAGGTGGATACCCCTGTGGTGGATATCCTTGAGGTGGATATCCCTGTTGGGTGTTTCCTACAGACTGGTACCCTTGGGGTGGAGGGTATCCTTGAGGCGGATAACCTTGGGGTGGAGGGTAACTTTGAGGTGGATACCCTTGAGGTGGAGGTTGACCAGACTGTGGCGGAACGACAATTGTATCATCTTCTCGTGATCCACCACAGCATCCCTTGTCATTGTTAGGAACACCGGCGAACACACAAACTGCCATTGCAAATGAAACAGAGAAAAATACAAACCCTGTCCAGACTAACACTTCGTAATTGTGTTCGCTAGGGACAGTTGAGTGCACTTGGACATAAGTTTTTCTTGTCCCGACACCTCCAATTTCGCCGAACTAGTTCTCTTCATTAAATATTAATTAAATATTTTTTTTACTTTTTTGCCCCAAAATACAAAAAACCTGATATGATTGAACAATGTCAGAAAAAGTTTCACAAATTTAAATGCAATCTATAAAATATTTTGCCTGTTTTTGAAAATTTAGCTCTGATTTTTTCATATGAAAAACTTAGATAATTTTTGTACTTTTTGATTATCATCTTAGATTAACATAAGCCGAAAAATGTCGGAAGAATTGCTCTTGAACGACAGGCGAGGTAATTTAATTCAAGGGCTGTAGCCTAGATAAATTTTTCTTTATTGGTGCAAAAAACCTTGCCCCTGCCGGGATTCGAACCACTGACCTCACGCTTCATAACCAGCCGCACTAATCACTACGCTATGAGTCGCTTATTTTTGTTATGCTGCTACCGATTTTATATTAGCAACAAGCTTTGCTTCGGAGTGAGAGCAAAGAGAAGTCAAGGAATGTTCTGGAAGAAAAGCGCAAAATTGTCAAAGAAAAATTTGCATAAAAAGATCACGTTTACAATAATTGCAATGAACTTCGTTCAAGAGCAATTAAAAATTTTTTCTACAAAAAACCAAATTACAACTTAAAAAACTGGGCCATTTAGACGAAAAAACGGCTAAAAACGGTTATCTATATGTACCATTCAGTCAACAACTACGTTTCAAAGTCAAAAAGTCATTCATTAAACGCAGCGCATGATCAAAAAACTTCTCTCGCTCAGAAAAAATTAGTTCACACGGCAATTTTACTCACTTTCGCTTTTAGGTCAAAACAGCGTCTGAACGAATAGTACTTCCGGTAAAAAAAACCTTAAGAAAACCAGTACTCCTCTTCGAGTCGTAAAAAGGAGAGCGCCTTAATAATAGCCGTTTGAGATGCTGACTACGGCTATTAAAAATCACTATTATTTCATGAAAACAAATAGCGTCTAAGTCTTCAAACCCACCAGTTGCTTTTAGGGGTTCAAACAACCTTAAATGCATATTCTTGAAAAAATGTATCCTTTACAAAAAGCATTGGTGCACGAAATTAAGAGAAAACGGCATAAATTGAACTCATATTAGCTGACGTTAAAAACAAAGATTGCCTGACGCTCTCAGGAACCAAACAGTACTTGAATACCAATTTCCCACTCCACTTTAAAAGCAGTTGCAAATAGTTTCAAGGCTTAAAGCTACTCGCTTTCTGCTCGATGTACTACTCCAGCGTGACTAGATTAAAATTACTACTCCAATTGCCTTATCTTTGACAGGAGAAAGTCGAAACAGATTGTAACAACTAAGAGAAGACCTATCATAACACAACCACAGCTATTAAAAAGATTCTTTTTACTGTTAAATTTGACTAGAGTTATCAAATTTACATCTGGGTTTTCAGTAAGTTAGCATTACGCATTCTTAATTTTACAGGCATTGAAGACCACTGCTGTAGGGGATCAATGTTGTAACCATTATTCCTGAACTTTGATTACAAGTTGGTGTAACATCAGGTCAAAAATTAAATTTTTACTCTGTATAAGAATAGGGTGCTCACTAATTTTTAACGTAAAGTATAGTTCACCATAATTTTGAGGCAATAGCTTAGTAGTATTCCCGAGAGAATAAATCGCTTCATACAGTAGTGGTTGAATGGGTGCTTCGCTCCCAAGCACGATGTTGGCGTATGTAACCTTATGAAACTAGTCAAACTACTAAGATCAACTTCAAAAAAATCTCCCTTTGAATAAGGGAATATCACAGTTTCACAAACAAACCCCGATTCCTTCTATCTGCCAATTTTGTGATGCTCCGCGCCACCTGTGATGCTTGTCATCTTAGTATAATACTTAATACTTAAAATATTATACTTAATTTTTAAAGCTTATCTCGAATGCCGATGCAGCTAGTTTCTTCAATCCCTTTTACGCAAAACAATGCCGTCACTACAACATTTCTACAACCAAAAAATAGATTGATTAAAATTCCAATGCCGACATATCGTTTTCCGTTTAATTGTTTTATATTTTTCGGACTAAAAATGATACGTGCAAACTGGATTTAGTGCGCTTAAAATATTAGCGATAAAAGTTGACTTATCACATATTTACCAAACATATTCACCAAACATACCCGGAATATTGCCGGAAAATAGCCGCCGTTGATTCCAATAAGCATGATTGGGATTGAAAGAATAGAAGATATTGAAAACAAAAGATTTTTGTACAACACCATTTTTTAAGTCCGATTTGTTTTGATGGCACTTTGTAGTTGAACATACTTCTCTTTCTTCTGAGAGGCTACTTTTGAGAGGGTACAGGGGCTACTAGCAATACCAATAAGCATAAAAGATGGTAACTAAGACTTATAGGAACGACGTTCAAATAGCGGGCATCTAAAATTGGGCTTTATGGGTTTATCCCGTTTCTATTTCTGACTTCAATTTTTTTATTCTGACTCTGTTCATTTTGAATTGCTTTGCTGAGCAACTGATGTCCAAATTCACTTTTAGCAGAATGAGAGCAGAGAAAAACTAGCCTAGAGAAGTCAAAAAGATATCACGCAAAATGCTGAAAAAGCGGCAAAATGGTAAAGCCAAAAAAAGTTCGACGAAGTTAAAAAATAGGAGCGCTATAATAGCCGTCTGAGAAGATGAGGGCGGCTATTAGGAATCACACCTCTATCCTTTCAACCCGATTTAGATCCTATTTAATTCGCACTACTAAATAACTTAGTAAAATAATCTTTTGGCCATGCCTCGCGGATATAACATGAGATGAAATGATAAGCAATCAGAAAAAACTGTTAGAATTTCTATTGAAACTAAAGCCTTAATGTTCCAGTTGAATCAGACAAGCGCAAATTGATCCAACTCACTAAATTGAAATAAATGAATCTTCAAGAAATTGTGCGTAGAGTCAATACTCGGTTCAAATTGATGAATCTAGATGACTATTAAAAAAGTGAGATTATTTTACGTAAAACATTCTCAGCATCTATAGAAAGATTATGATACCTAAGGAGTGTGAACGAATTCTTAGAAAAATGCTAGGGTATACTACTTATGGTTTCCCTTGCAAATGATTTCTAGGAATTTTTTAAAAGCAAACCATATTTGGTAAACCTTACGACCCCCACAATAAATCATGGCGCTAAGCTCTTGACTTCTCACTGATAAATGGTATACACGCAGCTGATTTTTTCGCCTTTTTCATCACACAAATCCAGATCACCATCTTGATCTACTATTAATCAGATCTCTCCTGTAAATTTACTGTAAAAATCATTTTGTTATTTTCTCATTCTTGAATTATTCATTTTTCTAATTTAGTTAAAAACGCTTTTATTCCGCCTGCGAAAGTTCATATACCAACAAAAACCGGGTAAAATAAATGACCTAAAATATTCCCATGAAACTTTGACTAGTTTTCAAACCATCAGCACTATTTACTCTCATATCGCTCTTTGTATTGTACATGCTCCATCTCTCCAGATCTCGTGCAACTTTATGATTGTGGTGAGAGTGATGTTTTTCATGCGTGACAGCGTAGCCCACTTCATACATGGCTATTCCGAAGTATACTCCAAAAGGTATCACCAAAGGTACTGGGAAATATACACGCGTTCACAAAAATGTGAAATTTTGTTCCCACAGAAGTGAAAATAGTGCGGGGAGCTGAACTGGAAATGCATTCCACTCTCTATAAACTTCGAATCAAGAACTCTAAAATGGTAGCGTAAACTACCTGATATATTACACTTTTATATATCAATGATAAATAAAATAGCTAGCCCCTACCGTTTAATCATCAGCACATTAACCCAAATGTTTGTTCACAGAAACGAAAAATTTGGTCACGGGGAACGATTCATTGTTCACGGATCCCAAGTTTATATCACCTTGGAAAACACTCAAAAAACAGTAGATCAAGATTTAAGTTGTGGTGAGAGAAATCGAAATTGAAATCACAGAATTCCCGTAACACAAAAGGGCAAATTATTCCATGTATAATCTGAAGGTATTACTAAAATTAAAACGCCCACTAATCTGTCTCGATATAAGCAAAAGTTCGACAACTTGAAAACCGACGCTAATCAATTTGACTTTAAAAACTTACATTTGCTATTCAAGTTGTAAAATTTAACATTTTTTGTTAACGAGTGTATGTATAATCGGAGGTATTAAAATTAGGCACCCAAAACTCCGAAAGTTGTAACAACGAACAGAACGAAGCTGGTAATCAGAATGCCTTTCTTTCTGCTAATTTTCATGACATCTATGATGTTGCACGCGGTACAGCATATGTTGGTACAGGAGCATGGATCTTTACAGCAGGCGTCACCAAGTGACAGCCAATGCGTAGGTTGGCTATCAAAATCAACATCATCGTCATCAACATGCCGTTTGCGACCTCCAATGCTTATTGAAACGATCAATGCAGAGTAAAAAGTGCAGCCACTCAAAGTACACTCATTGTCAAGAGTATGCGCACAAACTTTAATTCAATTTGTAAATTGCTTGTTTTTGAAGTCAATTTTAGACAAAAATTTTACCTCTTCCGTTTGATTTTTATCAATTGACACATCATCAAAAGTATAACAATTACCCTTTCAGAAAAACTGACAAGACTACTTACAGAGAAAATCTAGAAGGAATTTGAGTGGTTTTCCGTGAGCAGGTGACCGCCGTATTGGCCGACAGGGCGTTTAGCCGACAACCAAAAAGTGAGAAATTTAGCCAACAATTTAAGTAAAATGAGCAATAAAACTTATTCTGAAGCTGTGATTGGCCAATTTAAAACACTATTTCGTAAGCGGACAAATATACCGCAGTTTTTTCATCAACTAGCGTAACGAAGGTTTAGCAACTAGAGTAACGAGGGTATTTAACCGCATCTGGCCATGCCTCGCGGGCCATGGCCATGCCTCGCGGGCCATGGCCATGCCTCAGCGGCCCGTGGGACTTGATATGAATCTATCACAACCGAACTACTGATTTATGGACCAATGAGACTTTTATGACCAATTATGATAAAACTGTCAGCTAAATTTCCCATTTTTTTCCTTGTCGGCTAAACGCCCTGTCGGCCAATTTTCCTAGCACCCCGTGAGCAGCAGTAATTTGAGTACCGCGCGAAATCTGTTCAACTTGCTTATGCCTCCTTCATTTCAAGGGATGTGAATTCGAAAATTTTGTGAGCACGTTGACCAGATTTCTCGTGGCAATCCAATATCTTCAGCTTACAGAAAATTGAAAAAATTTGATCTGGATTTTCTCAGTAAGTAGGTTTGTCAGTTTTTCAGAAGTTTCTGTTAAATTTTGATGACGTGTCAACTGATGTAAAAGTGAAACGAAAGAGGCATTGATACAAGAATCCAAACAAACGGCCAAAATATGTCGACTAAATATGACCTCAAAAACAAGCAGCTTAACATTTAAAATTGCCATTTGTACGTTTACTTTTCTCAATGCGTGTATACTGAACGTCGAAATTAAGTTACCACCTTATAGTTTTACGAACTGAAATTTAATTCTTGAAATGATACCCGAAATAGAAATCGTAGATTGAGGTTACTTTTTGCAGAATCGCTCCCCTACACTAAGGGTTTTGCTTACTTAATGAGTAAAAACGTAATGGTAACTTACCAGAAAGCACAAAGTAGAGTTCGTGAACCCCATCCCAGTTTAAAAAATATTGTCAACCAATGATATTTTCACATTTATTCAAGTATGATTGAGTTTGCATTTGCGCTAAAGAGAAAAGATTGAATTAATTCTTTATTTTGTCCCTGTTTTACAGTGAAACTTGGACGGAGTTCACCATTACATGTTAACCTAATTTAACAGGTAGACAAGGCGACCAGTGTAGGTCATCGAAGTTCTTCAAATAGGATTACAATTTGTTCAAAAATTTTTACATCGTAAAACAATACGAAGCTAAATTACTTTTGAAACAGTATCCAAGAGAAAACATAGCCGATAGAAAGCCAGAAAAAGGACACGATTGAAAAAAATAGACGAGTCGACAGCCTTTATCTAGGGTTTAGATTC
Source organism: Convolutriloba macropyga (assembly GCF_964194025.1). Classification (NCBI taxonomy): domain Eukaryota; kingdom Metazoa; phylum Xenacoelomorpha; order Acoela; family Convolutidae; genus Convolutriloba; species Convolutriloba macropyga. The sequence goes on from NC_134468.1 coordinate 10,805,672, forward strand.
GCCTGGTTTAATACAAAGGTTTCCTGTCAAAAGTTTAAAGCGAGAACCAAAAATAATGCATCTAAAAAAATCTAGCCTGGAATAACAGACAAGCGGAGGCAGGCAAAAAACAAAAACTTATTCCCAGCCAATGAGGAACACAAAAGCTACTGATCCCAGTAACATAGAAGTAATTAATGACATGAACTCAAAGACAAACATACCCGGCAGATTGCCGGAAAATAGCCGCCGTTGATTCCAATATGCATGATTGGGATTGAAAGAACAGATATTGAAAAAAAAAAAAGATTTTTGTACGAAAACATTTTATAAGTCCGATCTATTTTGATGGCATTTCGTAGTTGAACATACTTCTGTTTCTTAGAGAGAGGCTACAGGGGCTACTATTAATACCAATAAGCATTAGAGAGATGTAACTAATACTTATAGTAACGACGAGGGCATCTAAAATTGGGCTTTATGGGTTTATCCCCTTACTATTTCTGACTTCAATTTTTAAACTGACTCAGTTCATTTTGAATTGCTTTGCTGAGCAACTGATGTTTAAAATCACTTTTAGCAGAATGAGAGAAGAGAGAAACTAGCCTAAAGAAGTCAAAAAGATTTCACGCAAAATCTTGAAAAAGCGGCAAAATTAGGTAAAGCGAAACATTTTTTTTGTTCGACGAAGTAAAAAAAACATAGCAAGACAAGTCCTGACGTACAATTCAAAGAATTTTCATTGACTAAACAGAAAACTAGACCAAGAACGGACTATGAATGGATTGAGAACTCCATTTAGAAAAAAAACCGATCCAAAAATTCGAAAAAAACTGTCAAAATCTAAGTGAAATTGCCGCATGTGAACAAAAAACCACTATCGAGAAAGCGAAATTTTGTTCAAACACCGTTTTCTCACTCTACTTTAAATTTAGCGCGAAAAATTTCACGCCGCAATAACACTCGCTTTTTCGCTCCATTCCCTGTTTCGGCGTGACCAAAAACCCTACTCCAATTTGACTTCAGAAATCATGAAAATGTGTGAACAGATCTTAAAAAAAAAAGATGAGGGTGGCTATTAATAAGACTTCTACATTCTACAGAAGAAAGTTACTAAATTTCGCAATATTGATGTTCAACACCATTTTTTGTCTCTCAAATCTGTCCAGTAATCCATCTGCAAGACCTAAGAAAGTTTCATTGGCACCTACAGATCAATAAAATCAGAAAATGACAAAAAAATACAAATTGAAATTCGTGATGTTAAAATGTTGAAACCCATTACATTGCCACTAGTAATTATTTGCCACTAGAAAGATCAAAGAAATGGAAAAATAAATGAAAACATAGTCGTTAGATTGCCGAAAAATAGCCGCTGTTGACGCGCTTGATGCACATCGTGATTGAAACAGTAAAAAAAGAAGAGACAAATTGACCGATTTTTTCCTGTTTATATTTCAGTGTCAAAAAGTTCTAATTTGGCGTGCAATTTCAATTGGATTCCAAAACTATATTTAATTCAGCTTATAAACTAAAAGCTAATAAGCTTAATACCAATGTCAGCTAGCAACTCTATTGAACGTTGATAACCTACTTCTCAATGAATTAATGACAGGGCCTTATCGCTTTATCCCGTCTCTTTTGATTTTGATCTTTTAACTTTGACAGTATCCACCAAATTGCGTAATTGATTGCGTGAAAGAAATTAAAATCCATTAAGTTGAAACGGTGAGTGAAGTAAGTCAGTCAAACGTGAAAATCGTGATACGAAAAACGTGATCAAAAGGTAAAGCGAATTAAAAAACATAGCAGGACAAATCCTGACGTACAATTCAAAGAGTTTTCAATGACTAATCAAAACAACTAAGCATAGAACAGGCTATGAGTGAATTGTGAGAGACATTTTTGAAAACCAGATAAAAAGATATTTAAAAAAACAGAAAATCAATGTCAAAATGCCGCATGTGAACAAAAAAACCACTAGCGAGAGAGTGAAATTTGGTTCGAACAAAGAAACTAGGCCTAGAATGAACTATGAATGGATTGGGAAGCACATTTAGAAAAAATCCAATCCAAAAAACGAAAAAAAAACCAGTAAAAATCAATGTGAAATTGCCGCATGTGAACGAAAAACCACTAGCGAGAAACCGAACATTTGTTCAAACACCGTTTTCTCACTCTACTTTAAAAATTGAGCAAAAAACTTTCACGCCGCAAAATCACTCGCTTTTCGCTCCACTTCCTGTTTCGGCGTGACCAAAATCACTACTCCAATTTGACTTCAAAAATCATGAAAATGTGTGAACAGATCTTACAAAAAGGACAGCGCCCCAATACAATTCAAATTCTTTGAATTGTAAAAAATAGGAGCGCTATAATAGCCGGCTGAGAAGATGAGGGCGGCTATTAAAAATAAAAACTTGAAAAATGCTAAAACTATTAATGATTTGTCTAATTTCTTCATTAATAAAGTCTCAATAAGCATTTTTTTCCCTGCGAAAATTAGATAACAAATAACTTACAAGCCAGCAGAAACCTGGTTGGACAAGAGATAAACAAAGGAACAACCAAAAAGGTTTAAGAACATGAAAATATGGCGAATAATTTCTAATATTCTTGAAACTAATGTCATCAATCCTCTTTTGCTCCTACTAAGACCTTTCTATTAATCACAAAATTGAAAGTTGCAAAATTCCACGGAATTTTGAGTTTAAGTAGCCAGTACCAAAAGTGTACCTCACAAAAAAGTCATGAAGAGGAATTATCGCAATTACGAGCTGTATATCCAAAGAACCAACGTCATACCACTCTCTAAATATGAGCAGGCTAAATTTACCTAAATCATGCTGACATTTACACGCCTGAATCAAAAGTTCAGGTAGATTTTCTGGTATATAAATGAATTTTTTTGCAAGAAAAATATTGACAAAGCTTTTTTTCTATCCAATTCTCCTAAGCAAAACAGTAACAAATTGAGAGACACTATTAGTGCGGATTGACGTGATCCTTTCTTGAGAAGCAATATTTTCAAACTGATAAGTATAAGACGACGCTATCAAATGTACTCCACTAAAGCAAATGAGAATAACACTTTAAAACTTAAAAGGTTCTCAACTTTATATCTTATTATGAACTTTTTAAAATATGAGTACAAAGGTTACTAAACAGATTTCTCGTAGCAAAAATGACAATTCTGCAACCGTGCCAATTTCAGAAAAGATATTAAGAAACCCGATTTGCAAAAAGGTATGAAAAAATTAAATAAAATTTGTAATCTTCCTGAACTACTCGGTTCATTACTTTTGAGGTATGCTATGTTTCCCGAAGTGGATCAGGTGAGAATAACTAGCCCAAACATGTAAATTCGGATATTTGCATAGATAAATCTTCCCCAAAGATTTGTCTATATTCAAAAGGCCTATTTCATAACGAGTCCCTGGCCCCCAAAATAGCCCAACCGTATGTTTGGCTACTAATTATGCTCTACAGTGTTCGTTGTTTAATCTCTGCTTCCGCAGCTTCATCGTCTAAAATGTCAAAGTACTTCTGATGAACTGACTCAAACTTGAGCCCATTATAATAATGTGGGCTAACGTACGGCCTATCCACAGGGTGAAAACCAAAGAAAATTTTGCCCATTTCGTCATCATTGATGTACGCTTTTTTAGCCTTCGAGACTGTTTCCTTTCCCTTAGAGACCAAACTTTTTGGGTTCATTACAAACTGTGTAACCCAAATAATGCGTGGTTTTGCGCTGATAATGTTTTGTACAGGGTTATAAAAGGTTAATTGCGATTTATAAATTCGATTATAGGTGAAAAATAATACAACTATTGACTAAAGTAAACGAACATAATCCACTTTCACATGGTAATATGGAGTTTTTGAAGTCAACGCCGTCGTCTGCATAATTTTGGTAAATCCTTTTGTTTTTTTAATATCCTTCGATGCATAATCCTCAGAAGTTTAATAGATCTAAATACTGAGATACCGACAAGCTTACTTTCAAAGAAAATCCAGATTAAAAGTTGGTCGGTTTTCCATAAGTTGATTCCATCGCAAATTCTGTTGAACTTGATCATTCCTCCGCCAATTTGAGCAAGTGTTTGCATTGCTAAATTAAAGTTTTATGACCAAGCTCAACAGAATTCACGTTGGACTGACTGAACGTACAGCTTCTGCGGTGTGTTAGAATAGGCAAAATTCTATCTGGATTTTCTCCTTATGCTCTTTTGGTATCTTACAATTTTGAGAAGTTAAAATTCTACCCATTTATAATCGCGTTGTATAAAACTTGAAACACAATAAAATCGCGATGGTGCTAAAAATGCTCTTTAAAAAGAGGTAGCTTACCATGTAAAATTGCATTTTGTGCGCTTACTTTTGTCATTCAGTGTATTAATAGACAGTCATAGTCAATAGGTCAGAAGGGAACAGTTTCTGGCCTTCCTCAGTTTGCGAAGGGCTCCATCATTGACAGCTTTCATTTTAAATTGTCGACCCAGTTCGTCAAATTTGTCATTTTCGCCTTCAAACTCGGGAAGAAGAGGGATAAGCTTATCAAACGAATCTTCATCACTCATCGCTTGAGACTTGTGGAAAACTCTCACTAATTTTATTTTGATTGTTCAGCCAAATATAAACGTGAACAAATTGCGACTCTGTCGAGTTGTTAGTTTTTCACATTTTAACAATCTTAGGTCGTGATTTGAAGTAAAAAACGCAGCAGATTGGTGAACAAAAATATCAAAATTAGCCAATCAGTAATTGAAGTATTACAGTCGTCTGAAATTTCAGCAAATTAATTGCAGCAGAAACATACAAACGCCGGATAAAAAATAGCATGAATAATTTGATGGAACTGCTTTGCCCATCCCACCCGTGAACAAACACTTGTTTTCACAATTCGTGGTCAAATGCGCATTTTACACTATAAATGATTTACTTAGTTTGATAAAAGGGAGTCACTAGCCCTTACAATAAATAGACACCATTATAAAGGTATGAACGTTTCAATTATAGGTAGTGTAGGATTGGGGGTGGGGGCAATTGCAATATGAACAATAATTGATCCGAATAAAAAACTGTCTGTTGAGCAAATTTAATTCATATAATTCGCCATTACGAAATATTACTCATCTGCTTCAATTCGTGAAGGCTGCTTGAGATAGGGTGGTAAAACAAACGATCCAGAAATTCTTTGGAAACGATACAAATTGCAAAAAAATTCAGCTCAAAATTTTCATTCCTTTCCTGCTAGAATAGTATTGCCAAAGACTTTAGAAATTATATTATACTCTAAGCGATAGCCTCTCCATCTATTACCTGATTAACGATAACACCCAATCGAAAACCCAAAAGCCAGCGCTCCTACCAAATTTTAAAAATTCCTTTGCACTGATTTCAATTTTAATGATCATTCCTCATTTATTCACCATAAAAGCCTTTATAAAGCTTTTAAAATAAAAGCCAAAAGCAGCAACCCAAATGATGTGCTGGGTGCGAAGGCTACATATTTGTTTCAAAAGGACTTACATACCTATTGGACTTGTCGTGCCTGATCAATTTGATATCATGTAGGTTGAGGTTGGCAGTGGGCTCAGCTGATATTCCGATGCCTCTCTGTTTGAACACACTCGTTCTCTGGTCTCCTCCCCCCATTGTTGCACCTGGCTTCGGTGTCCCTGGCGACGCTGCCATCGCATTTGGATCTTTATGCTCCAAGTCATGGAAACTCAGAATAGACCTAATAACAGATACAAAACTTCATAATAACAATAAAGCTGTTTTGTAGATAAAACTATAAACATACCCGGCAGATTGCCGGAAAATAGCCGCCGTTGATTCCAATAAGCATGATTGGGATTGAAATAACAGAAGATATTGAAAAAAAAACATTTTTGTACAAAAACATTTTTTAAGTCCGATTTATTTTGATGGCATTTCGTAGTTAAACATACTTCTGTTTCTTAGAGAGAGGCTACAGGGGCCCCTATCAATAACAATAAGCATTAGAGAGAGGTAACTAATACTTATAGGACCGACGTTCAAATAGCGGGCATCTAAAAATGGGCTTTATGGGTTTATCCCGTTTCTATTTCTGACTTCAATTTTTTATACTGACTCTGTTCATTTTGAATTGCTTTGCTGAGCAACTGATGTTCAAATTCACTTTTAGCAGAATGAGAGCAGAGAAAAACTAGCCTAGAGAAGTCAAAAAGATATCACGCAAAATGCTGAAAAAGCGGCAAAATGGTAAAGCGAAAAAAAAGTTCGACGAAGTAAATAGGAGCGCTATAATAGCCGTCTGAGAAGATGAGGGCGGCTATTAAGAATCACACCTCTATCCTTTCAACCCGATTTAGATCCTATTTAATTCGCACTACTAAATAACTTAGTAAAATAATCTTTTGGCCATGCCTCGCGGATATAACATGAGATGAAATGATAAGCAATCAGAAAAAACTGTTAGAATTTCTAATGAAACTAAAGCCTTAATGTTCCAGTTGAATCAGACAAGGGCAAATTGATTCAACTCACTAAATTGAAATAAATGAATCTTCAAGAAATGGTGCGTAGAGTCAATACTCGGTTCAAATTGATGAATCTAGATGACTATTAAAAAAGTGAGATTATTTACGTAAAACATTCTCAGCATCTATAGTAAGATTATGATACCTAAGGAGTGTGAACAAGGAATGCTGACTATTTGACACAGATTGTGACAATCGAGGGGGTAAGGTTGCAAGTGTCAATATATCTTTTTTGTCTAATTTAAAAAACATAGCAGGACAAGTCCTGACGTACAATTCAAAGAATTTTCATTGACTAAACAGAAAACTAGACCGAGAACAGACTATAAATGGATTGGGAAAACCATTTACAAAAAAATGCGATCCAAAAAATCGAAAAAACAGTAAAAATCAGAGTGAAATTGCCGCATGTGAACAAAAAACCACTACCGAGAAACCGAATTTTTGTTCAAACACCGTTTTCGCACTCTACTTTAAAATTAGAGCGAAAAAAATTCACGCCGCAAAACCACTTGCTTTTTCGCTCCATTTCCTGTTTCGGCGTGACCAAAATCACCACTCCAATTTGACTTCAAAAATCATGAAAATGTGTGAACAGATCTTAAAAAAAAAGACAGCGCCCCAATACAATTCAAATTCTTTGAATTGTAAAAAAAAAAATAGGAGCGCTATAATAGCCGGCTGAGAAGATGAGGGCGGCTATTAATTAAAAATTAGTCGAGATAAGTTTTTCTGGTTATATTTCTTTGACAAAGTTGAACTTTTCTTTGACAAAGATGAATTTTTCAACATCTGATTTCTGATCCAATTTTGTAAAGAAATTTTAGTTACAATTGATCAGGAAATAAAGTGTTCGTTGCAAAATTCGAATTTAAAAATTCATATTTTGAAAATAGTATTATAAAAGGTCAGCAATGACGACTTTGGGCGAAAGATTCTTTTCTTTCAAATTCCAATTCGTAGCTAGAGACGGTCTCAAGTACTTTAAAGAGAAAAATAGACACTGGTTCCGAAGGCTACACACATCAAATTTCAAAATTGTGCCCAAATTACAGGACAGTTAATACCAAACTACTAACGCAATTTTATCAGCATGAAAATAATAACGTGCTGAGACCTCAATTAGATTTAACTATACAATTATACCACTGACTGTTTAGTGCGCACAAACCAATCTTGTCGACTAGAAGAGATCAATAACAACATTGGCTGGAGTCCTAAAACCTAATTAGTTGAGAGAAAAGCGAGTTTGAAGCAGCCATTGAGACGCTATAATTTCCCTGATGAACAGCATTTTTTGAGAACAACGAGATTACATAAATTATTAATTTTAAGCTTCGTTTCTACCTGCGCAGACACTTATTACGAGGAAGAAATAGCACATGCAGGTTTCTCAAGAAACAATTAGGCAAAATAAAAAAGTGAAGAGAAGACTTCAGCGGTGTGAATAACAACTCTTAGCGTAAAAACAGTATACCCTGAGTTCAAAAAAAGAGTATAATAATTACGAACTAAACGATCTGAGATACTGCTCCCATCCACTAAAAATTACCCAGATGCAAAAAATTGTATTGAATTGTTCAGTTGTTTGTACAACGGTCAGCAATATTTGTCTACAAACCAAGTGTGATCCAACATAACTATCTAATGGATTGATGGCATCCAATAAAAGATGTTGCATTCTAAAACAATGCCATTCTCCAAAAAATCTGCAGCCATCAACAAAAAAGACTGATACCAATCACACTGTTGTTAAAACTTTACATATATGTGGTCAGGAGTTAAGCTAAAAAAAATCAGATTCTGCAAAAAAAAATCAGCTCCCAAAAAACATAACTGACTAACGTCTGGGGCCAATCTCCATAAAAGTTGGGGACTGAAGTAAGTAACCAATCCACAAATTGCTGCTCCATAAACATTAGTTCATTCCGTTCATCAGAAACAAAGTCCCGAAATTCGTCGGCGTAACAACAAATCAAACAAAAAATTGGCATTAAAAATGCATGAAACAAGAAGGACTAAATTTATTGCCACCTACTTATTCTTATTTTGAGAGAAACTAACACACGGAAGTCAATAGCTTATGAACGAAATATGGTCAAAAACTTGAGAAAGTCGTGCAAAAAACAAAACACCACTCACTGAGTTTTTTTTTAAAAAAACCAACCAAAAAAGAAAAGTATCAAAATAAACATATAAGAATAAAAAATAATACTTGAATTACTGCATAACTGCCGGATAATAGCCGCCAAATACGCTGGTAGACCTGGAAGTAAACAGAATAAAGGAAAACAAGTAACAAATTTATAAACTTTGTTCGTATCCGTTCTTTTTATTACTTTGTCATTCATTACTCTTCTTATTACGGCACTCAAGTCTATATCGTAAACTTTTTGCGATACAGACTTGAGTGCGGCTGGCATCACTTTTGACAAACTTCGAAAAACTAACAGTGTCGAAAATGCTCACGAGATTATTCCAAGAGTAGGATACTTGTTGGAATATTAAAACAATATTTGGAGAAATAAATACTATTTCATCTCGAAATAGCCGAACAACAACGAAGGTCAAACGGTAGAATAGAATAAGCGACTAAAACAAAGATAAATCATGCATTCTCAAGACGCTAAGTTATTTTACATGTCATCTCGAGTTCTAATGACATATCTGGATCTCACGACTCGTCCTGCTAAGCTTTTTCAAATTTGCATTCACATTTTGCATGCAAAAGTCGCGCCTTTAGCGTAGGCTTTCTCACTAATGTCACATACAATTCCTTCTAATTAAAATTAAGAGATTGTGAAACAATCATATGCATTGAAAAATTTCAAGGTAAAAATTGTTATAAGTCTAAGAAGCCAGAACGTTGAATCAGCATGAGTAAGCGTTAGGTGATTGGATAGCATAAGAGCGAAAGGTAAGTAAATGTTATTATTAAGGATAAAAGCTCTCAGCTTAGAATCTAAGACAACAAAGTTTGAGCCGTAATTATATATTGTTGTTTCATTTTGTTGTTAGTCGCGTCCTGTACACCTGTTAATGGCAAGTTTCAGCAATCCTCTAATCCAACATTATTTAATTTAACTAGTACTTTGAGTTCGTAACAAATTTTGTTGAACCAATTATTTTCTAACAGCATGCCAAGTTTTGAAAGTTGCCTAATATTAAGAAATAGTGAAAAGTCATGCATTGAAAACTTTTAAGGTCAAAATATTAATAAGCCTAAGACACCAGAACGTTGAATCAGCATGAGTAAGCGTTAGGTGATTGGATAGCATAAGAGCGAAAGGTAAGTAAATGTTATTATTAAGGATAAAGGCTCTCAACTTAGAACCTAGGACAACAAAATTGTCTAATCTCAATAAAGTTGGGACCAAATTTGGACACGTTTGACACTGAAAAAGTCGACAACCTTTTTTTATCCCTACTACAACTTACGTCAGGGGAGGAACTATATTCTTAAACCAATCTTTTGCTGAGTGAATTTTGGCCGATCGATGTACCTAACGTAGAACGACGAAAAGGGTTTTTATTAGAAAGCCCGTCAATAAATAGGTTTATCTGAAAATGATATTTGAATATCGTATTTTATTTCGAGCAGCAATCGCGGTTTAGGTTTTTGTGACAATTTGATGTGATTTTGTTCACCCTTTGCGTCATTTTTGATCAAATCAATTTTGTGCCAAAGTATTAATTACAATAAAATTTGGAATAATTGAGTGTTTTTCAAGATGCACGGCAACAGCAGGGCACGTTTTGGTCTCAGCATTTATTTTTACGAACAGAAGTAATCGGATTTTATTGGGGCGGTCTTTTTTATGAAGAGTTCACACGGTTTTGTCATTGCAGACAAGTCAGCCCTCACATCAAGGCTCCCATGATGACAAATATCATGTACGATTAAATGAGACCCAATGTGATTTTCACCTTTTGCGTCATTTTTGATCAAATCAATTTTTTGCCAAATTATTAAAAACATAAGATTTTGTATAATTGAGTGTTTTTCAAGATGCACGGCAACAGCAGGGCACGTTTTTGGTCTCATATTTCACAGGGTTTGTCATATCACACGGTCTTACATTTCACACGGTTTGTCATTGCAGACAAGTCAGCCCTCATATCAAGGCTCCCATGATGACAAATATCATTTACGTTCAAATGAGACCAAATAAACATATTAGGTTTTCGGATAATAGCTCATATTTCATATGGTACCAATTTATTCGTTGAAAAAAAACAAAGACTTGAGTTTCGTTAGCACTTATGAATTAGTGTCATTAACTAAAGGTGTAATGACTTTAAATATAAAAGCTCTCGAAAAATATCACCTATATTTTAACTTCGCCACTTTTTGTGAAGGCCTAGCTTTGTCTGACTAATGACGGCCTCATCCTCTTTCTAGATGGAAAAATAATCGGACCCATCATCAAACTAATGACAGGTACCATTGTTATCCTACGAAATCTATGCGAATCCATCTAGATATTTTAAAAGAATTGTTACGACTTTTTAAAAACCTTTAGGCACCTTTGAACTCTGCCCCTTTTCTTCACTTTGTCAACTTGTAATATTTTCTCATTAATGACAGACCCTATCTGCTTTACAATTTAGAACAAAGTATTTTAGGTTTTATCTGATGCCATTTTGAATTTCATACCAAGTGTATTTTTAATACAGATCGAGTTATTGAGTTTGAGCCGTAATTATTTATTATTGTTGTTTCATTTTGTTGTTTGTCGCGTCCTGTACACCTGTTAATGCCAAGTTTCAGCAATCCTCTAATCCAACATTATTTAATTTAACTAGTACTTTGAGTTCGTAACAAATTTTGTTGAACCAATTATTTTCTAACAGCATTCCAAGTTTTGAAAGTTGCCTAATATTAAGAAATAGTGAAAAAGTCATGCGTTGAAAACTTTTAAGGTCAAAATATCAATAAGCCTAAGACACCAGAACGTTGAATCAGCATGAGTAAGCGTTAGGTGATTGGATAGCATAAGAGCGAAAGGTAAGTAAATGTTATTATTAAGGATAAAGGCTCTCAACTTAGAACCTAGGACAACAAAATTGTCTAATCTCAATAAAGTTGGGACCAAATTTGGACACGTTTGACACTGAAAAAGTCGACAACCTTTTTTATCCCTACTACAACTTACGTCAGGGGAGGAACTATATTCTTAAACCAATCTTTTGCTGAGTGAATTTTGGCCGATCGATGTACCTAACGTAGAACGACGAAAAGGGTTTTTATTAGAAAGCCCGTCAATAAATAGGTTTATCTGAAAATGATATTTGAATATCGTATTTTATTTCGAGCAGCAATCGCGGTTTAAGTTTTTGTGACAATTTGATGTGATTTTGTTCACCCTTTGCGTCATTTTTGATCAAATCAATTTTGTGAAAAAGTATTAATTAAGATTTGGAATAATTGAGTGTTTTTCAAGATGCACGGCAACAACAGGGCACGTTTTGGTCTCACATTTCACACGGTTTGTCATTTCACAAGGTTTTTCATTGCAGACAAATCAGCCCTCATATCAAGGCTCCCATGATGACAAATATCATTTACGTTCAAATGAGACCAAATAAACATATTAGGTTTTCGGATAATAGCTCATAGTTCATATGGTACCAATTTATTCGTTGAAAATGAACAAAGTCTTGAGTTGCGTTAGCACTTATGAATTAGTGTCATTAACTAAAGGTGTAATGACTTTAAATATAAAAGCTTTCGAAAAATATCACCTATATTTTAACTTCGCCACTTTTTGCGAAGGCCTAGCTTTGTCTGACTAATGACTGCCTCATCCTCTTTCTAGATGGAAAAATAATTGGTCCCATCATCAAACTAATGACAGGTACCATTGTTATCCTACGGAATCTATGCGAATCCAATTAGATATTTTAAAAGAATTGTTACGACTTTTTAAAAACCTTTAGGCACCTTTGAACTCTGCCCCTTTTCTTCACTTTGTCAACTTGTAATATTTTCTCATTAATGACAGACCCCATCTGCTCTACAATTTAGAACAAAGTATTTTAGGTTTTATCTGATGCCATTTTGAATTTCATACCAAGTGTATTTTTAATACAGATCGAGTTATTGAGTTTGAGCCGTAATTATATATTGTTGTTTCATTTTGTTGTTAGTCGCGTCCTGTACACCTGTTAATGGCAAGTTTCAGCAATCCTCTAATCCAACATTATTTAATTTAACTAGTACTTTGAGTTCGTAACAAATTTTGTTGAACCAATTATTTTCTAACAGCATGCCAAGTTTTGAAAGTTGCCTAATATTAAGAAATAGTGAAAAGTCATGCATTGAAAACTTTTAAGGTCAAAATATTAATAAGCCTAAGACACCAGAACGTTGAATCAGCATGAGTAAGCGTTAGGTGATTGGATAGCATAAGAGCGAAAGGTAAGTAGATGTTATTATTAAGGATAAAGGCTCTCAACTTAGAACCTAGGACAACAAAATTGTCTAATCTCAATAAAGTTGGGACCAAATTTGGACACGTTTGACACTGAAAAAGTCGACAACCTTTTTTTTATCCCTACTACAACTTACGTCAGGGGAGGAACTATATTCTTAAACCAATCTTTTGCTGAGTGAATTTTGGCCGATCGATGTACCTAACGTAGAACGACGAAAAGGGTTTTTATTAGAAAGACCGTCAATAAATAGGTTTATCTGAAAATGATATTTGAATATCGTATTTTATTTCGAGCAGCAATCGCGGTTTAGGTTTTTGTGACAATTTGATGTGATTTTGTTCACCCTTTGCGTCATTTTTGATCAAATCAATTTTGTGCCAAAGTATTAATTAAGATTTGGAATAATTGAGTGTTTTTCAAGATGCACGGCAACAACAGGACACGTTTTGGTCTCACATTTCACACGGTTTGTCATTTCACAAGGGTTTCATTGCAGACAAATCAGCCCTCATATCAAGGCTCCCATGATGACAAATATCATTTACGTTCAAATGAGACCAAATAAACATATTAGGTTTTCGGATAATAGCTCATCGTTCATATGGTACCAATTTATTCGTTGAAAATGAACAAAGTCTTGAGTTGCGTTAGCACTTATGAATTAGTGTCATTAACTAAAGGTGTAATGACTTTAAATATAAAAGCTTTCGAAAAAAATATCACCTATATTTTAACTTCGCCACTTTTTGCAAAGGCCTAGCTTTGTCTGACTAATGACTGCCTCATCCTCTTTCTAGATGGAAAAATAATCGGTCCCATCATCAAACTAATGACAGGTACCATTGTTATCCTACGGAATCTATGCGAATCCATCTAGATATTTTAAAAGAATTGTTACGACTTTTTAAAAACCTTTAGGCACCTTTGAACTCTGCCCCTTTTCTTCACTTTGTCAACTTGTAATATTTTCTCATTAATGACAGACCCCATCTGCTCTACAATTTAGAACAAAGTATTTTAGGTTTTATCTGATGCCATTTTGAATTTCATACCAAGTGTATTTTTAATACAGATCGAGTTATTGAGTTTGAGCCGTAATTATTTATTGTTGTTTCATTTTGTTGTTAGCCGCGTCCTGTACACCTGTTAATGGCAAGTTTCAGCAATCCTCTAATCCAACATTATTTAATTTAACTAGTACTTTGAGTTCGTAACAAATTTTGTTGAACCAATTATTTTCTAACAGCATGCCAAGTTTTGAAAGTTGCCTAATATTAAGAAATAGTGAAAAGTCATGCATTGAAAACTTTTAAGGTCAAAATATTAATAAGCCTAAGACACCAGAACGTTGAATCAGCATGAGTAAGCGTTAGGTGATTGGATAGCATAAGAGCGAAAGGTAAGTAAATGTTATTATTAAGGATAAAGGCTCTCAACTTAGAACCTAGGACAACAAAATTGTCTAATCTCAATAAAGTTGGGACCAAATTTGGACACGTTTGACACTGAAAAAGTCGACAACCTTTTTTATCCCTACTACAACTTACGTCAGGGGAGGAACTATATTCTTAAACCAATCTTTTGCTGAGTGAATTTTGGCCGATCGATGTACCTAACGTAGAACGACGAAAAGGGTTTTTATTAGAAAGCCCGTCAATAAATAGGTTTATCTGAAAATGATATTTGAATATCGTATTTTATTTCGAGCAGCAATCGCGGTTTAAGTTTTTGTGACAATTTGATGTGATTTTGTTCACCCTTTGCGTCATTTTTGATCAAATCAATTTTGTGAAAAAGTATTAATTAAGATTTGGAATAATTGAGTGTTTTTCAAGATGCACGGCAACAACAGGGCACGTTTTGGTCTCACATTTCACACGGTTTGTCATTTCACAAGGTTTTTCATTGCAGACAAATCAGCCCTCATATCAAGGCTCCCATGATGACAAATATCATTTACGTTCAAATGAGACCAAATAAACATATTAGGTTTTCGGATAATAGCTCATAGTTCATATGGTACCAATTTATTCGTTGAAAATGAACAAAGTCTTGAGTTGCGTTAGCACTTATGAATTAGTGTCATTAACTAAAGGTGTAATGACTCTAAATATAAAAGCTTTCGAAAAATATCACCTATATTTTAACTTCGCCACTTTTTGCGAAGGCCTAGCTTTGTCTGACTAATGACTGCCTCATCCTCTTTCTAGATGGAAAAATAATTGGTCCCATCATCAAACTAATGACAGGTACCATTGTTATCCTACGGAATCTATGCGAATCCAATTAGCTATTTTAAAAGAATTGTTACGACTTTTTAAAAACCTTTAGGCACCTTTGAACTCTGCCCCTTTTCTTCACTTTGTCAACTTGTAATATTTTCTCATTAATGACAGACCCCATCTGCTCTACAATTTAGAACAAAGTATTTTAGGTTTTATCTGATGCCATTTTGAATTTCATACCAAGTGTATTTTTAATACAGATCGAGTTATTGAGTTTGAGCCGTAATTATATATTGTTGTTTCATTTTGTTGTTAGTCGCGTCCTGTACACCTGTTAATGGCAAGTTTCAGCAATCCTCTAATCCAACATTATTTAATTTAACTAGTACTTTGAGTTCGTAACAAATTTTGTTGAACCAATTATTTTCTAACAGCATGCCAAGTTTTGAAAGTTGCCTAATATTAAGAAATAGTGAAAAGTCATGCATTGAAAACTTTTAAGGTCAAAATATTAATAAGCCTAAGACACCAGAACGTTGAATCAGCATGAGTAAGCGTTAGGTGATTGGATAGCATAAGAGCGAAAGGTAAGTAGATGTTATTATTAAGGATAAAGGCTCTCAACTTAGAACCTAGGACAACAAAATTGTCTAATCTCAATAAAGTTGGGACCAAATTTGGACACGTTTGACACTGAAAAAGTCGACAACCTTTTTTTTATCCCTACTACAACTTACGTCAGGGGAGGAACTATATTCTTAAACCAATCTTTTGCTGAGTGAATTTTGGCCGATCGATGTACCTAACGTAGAACGACGAAAAGGGTTTTTATTAGAAAGCCCGTCAATAAATAGGTTTATCTGAAAATGATATTTGAATATCGTATTTTATTTCGAGCAGCAATCGCGGTTTAGGTTTTTGTGACAATTTGATGTGATTTTGTTCACCCTTTGCGTCATTTTTGATCAAATCAATTTTGTGCCAAAGTATTAATTAAGATTTGGAATAATTGAGTGTTTTTCAAGATGCACGGCAACAACAGGACACGTTTTGGTCTCACATTTCACACGGTTTGTCATTTCACAAGGGTTTCATTGCAGACAAATCAGCCCTCATATCAAGGCTCCCATGATGACAAATATCATTTACGTTCAAATGAGACCAAATAAACATATTAGGTTTTCGGATAATAGCTCATCGTTCATATGGTACCAATTTATTCGTTGAAAATGAACAAAGTCTTGAGTTGCGTTAGCACTTATGAATTAGTGTCATTAACTAAAGGTGTAATGACTTTAAATATAAAAGCTTTCGAAAAATATCACCTATATTTTAACTTCGCCACTTTTTGCAAAGGCCTAGCTTTGTCTGACTAATGACTGCCTCATCCTCTTTCTAGATGGAAAAATAATCGGTCCCATCATCAAACTAATGACAGGTACCATTGTTATCCTACGGAATCTATGCGAATCCATCTAGATATTTTAAAAGAATTGTTACGACTTTTTAAAAACCTTTAGGCACCTTTGAACTCTGCCCCTTTTCTTCACTTTGTCAACTTGTAATATTTTCTCATTAATGACAGACCCCATCTGCTCTACAATTTAGAACAAAGTATTTTAGGTTTTATCTGATGCCATTTTGAATTTCATACCAAGTGTATTTTTAATACAGATCGAGTTATTGAGTTTGAGCCGTAATTATTTATTGTTGTTTCATTTTGTTGTTAGCCGCTTCCTGTACACCTGTTAATGGCAAGTTTCAGCAATCCTCTAATCCAACATTATTTAATTTAACTAGTACTTTGAGTTCGTAACAAATTTTGTTGAACCAATTATTTTCTAACAGCATGCCAAGTTTTGAAAGTTGCCTAATATTAAGAAATAGTGAAAAGTCATGCATTGAAAACTTTTAAGGTCAAAATATTAATAAGCCTAAGACACCAGAACGTTGAATCAGCATGAGTAAGCGTTAGGTGATTGGATAGCATAAGAGCGAAAGGTAAGTAAATGTTATTATTAAGGATAAAGGCTCTCAACTTAGAACCTAGGACAACAAAATTGTCTAATCTCAATAAAGTTGGGACCAAATTTGGACACGTTTGACACTGAAAAAGTCGACAACCTTTTTTTTATCCCTACTACAACTTACGTCAGGGGAGGAACTATATTCTTAAACCAATCTTTTGCTGAGTGAATTTTGGCCGATCGATGTACCTAACGTAGAACGACGAAAAGGGTTTTTATTAGAAAGCCCGTCAATAAATAGGTTTATCTGAAAATGATATTTGAATATCGTATTTTATTTCGAGCAGCAATCGCGGTTTAGGTTTTTGTGACAATTTGATGTGATTTTGTTCACCCTTTGCGTCATTTTTGATCAAATCAATTTTGTGCCAAAGTATTAATTAAGATTTGGAATAATTGAGTGTTTTTCAAGATGCACGGCAACAACAGGACACGTTTTGGTCTCACATTTCACACGGTTTGTCATTTCACAAGGGTTTCATTGCAGACAAATCAGCCCTCATATCAAGGCTCCCATGATGACAAATATCATTTACGTTCAAATGAGACCAAATAAACATATTAGGTTTTCGGATAATAGCTCATCGTTCATATGGTACCAATTTATTCGTTGAAAATGAACAAAGTCTTGAGTTGCATTAGCACTTATGAATTAGTGTCATTAACTAAAGGTGTAATGACTTTAAATATAAAAGCTTTCGAAAAATATCACCTATATTTTAACTTCGCCACTTTTTGCGAAGGCCTAGCTTTGTCTGACTAATGACTGCCTCATCCTCTTTCTAGATGGAAAAATAATCGGTCCCATCATCAAACTAATGACAGGTACCATTGTTATCCTACGGAATCTATGCGAATCCATCTAGATATTTTAAAAGAATTGTTACGACTTTTTAAAAACCTTTAGGCACCTTTGAACTCTGCCCCTTTTCTTCACTTTGTCAACTTGTAATATTTTCTCATTAATGACAGACCCCATCTGCTCTACAATTTAGAACAAAGTATTTTAGGTTTTATCTGATGCCATTTTGAATTTCATACCAAGTGTATTTTTAATACAGATCGAGTTATTGAGTTTGAGCCGTAATTATTTATTGTTGTTTCATTTTGTTGTTTGTCGCGTTCTGTACACCTGCTAATGGCAAGCTTGAGCAATCCTCTAATCCAACATTATTTAATTTAACTAGTACTTTGAGTTCGTAACAAATTTTTTTGAACCAATTATTTTCTAAGAGCATGCCAAGTTTTGAAATTTGGCTAATATTAAGAAATAGTGAAAAAGTCATGCATTGAAAACTTTTAAGGTCAAAATATTTATAAGCCTAAGACACCAGAACGTTGAATCAGCATGAGTAAGCGTTAGGTGATTGGATAGCATAAGAGCGAAAGGTAAGTAAATGTTATTATTAAGGATAAAGGCTCTCAACTTAGAACCTAGGACAACAAAATTGTCTAATCTCAATAAAGTTGGGACCAAATTTGGACACGTTTGACACTGAAAAAGTCGACAACCTTTTTTTTATCCCTACTACAACTTACGTCTGGCCGATCGATGTACCTAACGTAGAACGACAAAAAGGGGTTTTTATTAGAAAGCCCGTCAATAAATAGGTTTATTTGAAAATGATATTTGAATATCGTATTTTATTTCGAGCAGCAATCGCGGTTTAAGTTTTTGTGACAATTTGATGTGATTTTGTTCACCCTTTGCGTCATCTTTGATCAAATCAATTTTGTGCCAAAGTATTAATTACAATAAAATTTGGAATAATTGAGTGTTTTTCAAGATGCACGGCAACAGCAGGGCACGTTTTGGTCTCACATTTCACACGTTTTGTCATTTCATAAGGTTTGTCATTGCAGACAAATCAGCCCTCATATCAAGGCTCCCATGATGACAAATATCATTTACGTTCAAATGAGACCAAATAAACATATTAGGTTTTCGGATAATAGCTCATATTTCATATGGTACCAATTTATTCGTTGAAAAAGAACAAAGTCTTGAGTTTCGTTAGCACTTATGAATTAGTGTCATTAACTAAAGGTGTAATGACTTTAAATATAAAAGCTCTCGAAAAATATCACCTATATTTTAACTTCGCCACTTTTTGTGAAGGCCTAGCTTTGTCTGACTAATGACGGCCTCATCCTCTTTCTAGATGGAAAAATAATCGGACCCATCATCAAACCAATGACAGGTACCATTGTTATCCTACGAAATCTATGCGAATCCATCTAGATATTTTAAAAGAATTGTTACGACTTTTAAAAAACCTTTAGGCACCTTTGAACTCTGCCCCTTTTCTTCACTTTGTCAACTTGTAATATTTTCTCATTAATGACAGACCCTATCTGCTTTACAATTTAGAACAAAGTATTTTAGGTTTTATCTGATGCCATTTTGAATTTCATACCAAGTGTATTTTTAATACAGATCGAGTTATTGAGTTTGAGCCGTAATTATTTATTATTGTTGTTTCATTTTGTTGTTTGTCGCGTCCTGTACACCTGTAAATGGCAAATTTCAGCAATCCTCTAATCCAACATTATTTAATTTAACTAGTACTTTGAGTTCGTAACAAATTTTGTTGAACCAATTATTTTCTAACAGCATGCCAAGTTTTGAAAGTTGCCTAATATTAAGAAATAGTGAAAAAGTCATGCATTGAAAACTTTTAAGGTCAAAATATTAATAAGCCTAAGACACCAGAACGTTGAATCAGCATGAGTAAGCGTTAGGTGATTGGATAGCATAAGAGCGAAAGGTAAGTAAATGTTATTATTAAGGATAAAAGCTCTCAGCTTAGAATCTAAGACAACAAAATTGTCTAATCTCAATAAAATTGGGACCAAATTTGGACACGTTTCGACACTTAAAAAGTCGACAAACTTTTTTATCTCCACCACAACTTACGTCAGGGGAGGAACTATATTCTTAAACCAATCTTTTGCTGAGTGAATTTTGGCCGATCGATGTACCTAACGTAGAACGACGAAAAGGGTTTTTATTAGAAAGCCCGTCAATAAATAGGTTTATCTGAAAATGATATTTGAATATCGTATTTTATTTCGAGCAGCAATCGCGGTTTAGGTTTTTGTGACAATTTGATGTGATTTTGTTCACCCTTTGCGTCATTTTTGATCAAATCAATTTTGTGCCAAAGTATTAATTAAGATTTGGAATAATTGAGTGTTTTTCAAGATGCACGGCAACAACAGGGCACGTTTTGGTCTCACATTTCACACGGTTTGTCATTTCACAAGGGTTTCATTGCAGACAAATCAGCCCTCATATCAAGGCTCCCATGATGACAAATATCATTTACGTTCAAATGAGACCAAATAAACATATTAGGTTTTCGGATAATAGCTCATAGTTCATATGGTACCAATTTATTCGTTGAAAATGAACAAAGTCTTGAGTTGCGTTAGCACTTATGAATTAGTGTCATTAACTAAAGGTGTAATGACTTTAAATATAAAAGCTTTCGAAAAATATCACCTATATTTTAACTTCGCCACTTTTTGCGAAGGCCTAGCTTTGTCTGACTAATGATTGCCTCATCCTCTTTCTAGATGGAAAAATAATCGGTCCCATCATCAAACTAATGACAGGTACCATTGTTATCCTACGGAATCTATGCGAATCCATCTAGATATTTTAAAAGAATTGTTACGACTTTTTAAAAACCTTTAGGCACCTTTGAACTCTGCCCCTTTTCTTCACTTTGTCAACTTGTAATATTTTCTCATTAATGACAGACCCCATCTGCTCTACAATTTAGAACAAAGTATTTTAGGTTTTATCTGATGCCATTTTGAATTTCATACCAAGTGTATTTTTAATACAGATCGAGTTATTGAGTTTGAGCCGTAATTATTTATTGTTGTTTCATTTTGTTGTTTGTCGCGTCCTGTACACCTGCTAATGGCAAGTTTCAGCAATCCTCTAATCCAACATTATTTAATTTAACTAGTACTTTGAGTTCGTAACAAATTTTGTTGAACCAATTATTTTCTAACAGCATGCCAAGTTTTGAAAGTTGCCTAATATTAAGAAATAGTGAAAAAGTCATGCATTGAAAACTTTTAAGGTCAAAATATTAATAAGCCTAAGACACCAGAACGTTGAATCAGCATGAGTAAGCGTTAGGTGATTGGATAGCATAAGAGCGAAAGGTAAGTAAATGTTTTTATTAAGGATAAAGGCTCTCAACTTAGAACCTAGGACAACAAAATTGTCTAATCTCAATAAAGTTGGGACCAAATTTGGACACGTTTGACACTGAAAAAGTCGACAACCTTTTTTTTATCCCTACTACAACTTACGTCAGGGGAGGAACTATATTCTTAAACCAATCTTTTGCTGAGTGAATTTTGGCCGATCGATGTACCTAACGTAGAACGACGAAAAGGGTTTTTATTAGAAAGCCCGTCAATAAAAAGGTTTATCTGAAAATGATATTTGAATATCGTATTTTATTTCGAGCAGCAATCGCGGTTTAAGTTTTTGTGACAATTTGATGTGATTTTGTTCACCCTTTGCGTCATTTTTGATCAAATCAATTTTGTGCCAAAGTATTAATTAAGATTTGGAATAATTGAGTGTTTTTCAAGATGCACGGCAACAACAGGGCACGTTTTGGTCTCACATTTCACACGGTTTGTCATTTCACAAGGGTTTCATTGCAGACAAATCAGCCCTCATATCAAGGCTCCCATGATGACAAATATCATTTACGTTCAAATGAGACCAAATAAACATATTAGGTTTTCGGATAAAAGCTCATAGTTCATATGGTACCAATTTATTCGTTGAAAATGAACAAAGTCTTGAGTTGCGTTAGCACTTATGAATTAGTGTCATTAACTAAAGGTGTAATGACTTTAAATATAAAAGCTTTCGAAAAATATCACCTATATTTTAACTTCGCCACTTTTTGCGAAGGCCTAGCTTTGTCTGACTAATGACTGCCT
Source organism: Convolutriloba macropyga (assembly GCF_964194025.1). Lineage (NCBI taxonomy): Eukaryota > Metazoa > Xenacoelomorpha > Acoela > Convolutidae > Convolutriloba > Convolutriloba macropyga. The sequence continues at coordinate 10,827,854 of NC_134468.1, forward strand.
CATCCTCTTTCTAGATGGAAAAATAATCGGTCCCATCATCAAACTAATGACAGGTACCATTGTTATCCTACGGAATCTATGCGAATCCATCTAGATATTTTAAAAGAATTGTTACGACTTTTTAAAAACCTTTAGGCACCTTTGAACTCTGCCCCTTTTCTTCACTTTGTCAACTTGTAAAATTTTCTCATTAATGACAGACCCCATCTGCTCTACAATTTAGAACAAAGTATTTTAGGTTTTATCGGATGCCATTTTGAATTTCATACCAAGTGTATTTTTAATACAGATCGAGTTATTGAGTTTGAGCCGTAATTATTTATTATTGTTGCTTCATTTTGTTGTTTGTCGCGTCCTGTACACCTGTTAATGGCAAGCTTGAGCAATCCTCTAATCCAACATTATTTAATTTAACTAGTACTTTGAAATCGTAACAAATTTTTTTGACCCAATTATTTTCTAACAGCATGCCAAGTTTTGAAAGTTGCCTAATATTAAGAAAGTGAAAAAGTCATGCATTGAAAACTTTTAAGGTCAAAATATTTATAAGCCTAAGACACCAGAACGTTGAATCAGCATGAGTAAGCGTTAGGTGATTGGATAGCATAAGAGCGAAAGGTAAGTAAATGTTATTATTAAGGATAAAGGCTCTCAACTTAGAACCTAGGACAACAAAATTGTCTAATCTCAATAAAGTTGGGACCAAATTTGGGCACGTTTGACACTGAAAAAGTCGACAACCTTTTTTTTATCCCTACTACAACTTACGTCAGGGGACGAAATATATACTTACACCGACCTTTTACTCAAAGAATTTTGACCGATCGTAGAACGACAAGAAGGGTTTTTATATGAAAGACCGTCAATAAAAAGGCTTAATTGAAAATATTTTTTCAATATCGTATCTTTTTTCGAGCAGCAATCGGAGTTTAAGTTTCTGTGACAATTTGATGTGATTTTGTTCGCCCTTAGCGTCATTTTTGATCAGTTCAATTTTTCGCCAATTATTAAACATAACAGACTAACGTCGGGCGAATTACTCTCAAACGACCAGCGAGCGGTTGGCTTCGTCAACAGCTAGCCACAGTTTAGTGTCCTCAGGGCGCTACCTCTTTATCCCGTTTCTAAACACGAAAGTCAAATGAGTCAGACGAAAAATCGGCCAATCAAAAAATTGCATAAAAGACAAACAGGATTAATATATTTGCTACAAATTCCTTTTGAGAGCAAATTACAATGGTTTCCTAAAAGTACCTGTTAGATCATTTATGATAAAAAAAAACATTTCAACTATAACTCATTGATAATGAGGATCAGAGATAGTGACATTACGCCACATAACAGCAGCAGAAGTGCGGAATCAACAAAGAGGGAGAGAGAGATAGACAGTGAACGAAAAAGAGAAGGAAAGGAACCCTAACCGAAAGAGAGAGAGAGAAGGAGACAGGAATATGTTCCATGATGGGATTCGAGACCGCAACTTCTAGTTTTCTAACCTTGTTAATAAATAAACCAAATAGAAAAAAAAACTGAAAAAGGCAAAATTAAAAAGTTTTGAACTCCGCAATAAAAAAATCAAAACCATTTTTTGTCTCAAACGTTCTGTCAAGTAACCTATCTCCAAGACTTGAAAAGTTTCGTTGGCCAGTAATGGTCGTTAAACTCGGAAAGGGACAAAAAATATTTAAAAAATTTGGAAAAATTGCAAATTTTAACAAAATCTTGCTACAATTCGAGACATTAATATCTTAGGAACAATTTCATTGTCTCAAGAGACTATCCAGTGTCCCTGCTTCAAGCCTGAAATAGTTTCACTGGCGCATAAAGATCCATACGCTTGGAACAAAAAAATTTCCAAAAATTTGAAAATTTTAATTTTTAAAACCTAAAGTTTTAAAGTTTTTGAATATTACTAAAACTAGAGTAAAAAAATGTTGATAAATATCCCACTAACTCTAGAAACTGTGCAGCAGCTTATTATCAAACCTTGGAGGAGGTCCCAGGGCTTCTGTTGTCGGAAAAAATTCAAAAACATGAAAAAAACTGCAAATATTTTTAAAAGTTGCTTAAATTCGTGATAATAAAATCCTGAACACCATTCCATTACATTTATAAACTATGCAGTAACATATTATCAAATCCTAGAGGAAATTCCGTGGCCCTTGAGGCTAGAGAAACATGAAAAATGATTTAAAATTTAAAATATTGCAAGACATTCCATTTAATCTAAAAATTATTCAGAAAACTATTTCCAAACCCTAGAGGATGTTCCTTGGCTCTTAAGGCTAAAAAAACCTAAAAAACGACAAAAAAATTTCAAAAAAACTTGAAAAAAGCAAGTTTTATACAAAAATTGCTAAAATTTGTGACATTAAAAAGTTGAAAAACTATTCCATTACCAATAAAAATTTGTCAGTAACTTATTAGTGAACCCCATAGGATGTTTTCTGGCCCCTGGAAAATGTCAAAAAATTTGAAAATTGCACGTTTTGTCAAAAAAAATGTTAAAATTCGTGATGGTAAAACGTTGAATTTTTAGTAACCAAACGTAGCTACGCAGTAACCTATTTTTGGGGGTGGGGGTCACACGGGGGTGATTGGGGGGTGCAACACTGGGGTGGGGGGCAATAGCGCGGTGGGGGGTGGAAGCAATAGGGGGGAGTCAACAGGGGGGGGGGGTGTTTTCAGCCTCAAAGAACCACCCTTCACACCATAAATATAAGTATGAGTCTCCAAAACAGTTTGAGCTGCAACAGAGAAAAATCGGTCAGAAAAAAAAACAACATAAAAAAAGACCGACAGGACTAATATAATTGCTACAAACTTCGTTTGAGAGCAATTAATTATACTAAGATTTAGAATAATTGAGTGTTTTTCAATACGCACGGCAACAGCAGGGCACGTTTTGGTCTCAGCATTTATTTTTACAAACAGAAGTAATCGGATTTTATTGGGGCGGTCTTTTTTATGAAGAGTTCACACGGTTTTGTCATTGCAGACAAGTCAGCCCTCACATCAAGGCTCCCATGATGACAAATATCATGTACGTTTAAATGAGACCCAATGTGATTTTCACCTTTTGCGTCATTTTTGATCAAATCAATTTTTTGCCAAATTATTAATTAACATAAGATTTTGTATAATTGAGTGTTTTTCAAGATGCACGGCAACAGCAGGGCACGTTTTTGGTCTCATATTTCACAGGGTTTGTCATATCACACGGTCTTACATTTCACACGGTTTGTCATTGCAGACAAGTCAGCCCTCATATCAAGGCTCCCATGATCACAAATATCATTTACGTTCAAATGAGACCCAATAAACATAATAGGTTTTCGGATAATAGCTCATAGTTTATATGGTACAAATTTATTCGTTAAAAATGAATAAGGTCAGCACTTATGAATTAGTGTCATTAATTAACGGTGTAATGACTTTAAATATGTTTTCAAAAAAATATAACCTATATTTTGAACTTTGCCACTTTTTCTGAAATCGTAGCCTTGTCTGATTAATCACGGCCCCATCGTCTTTCTAGAAGAAACAAAAATAATCAGTTCTATGCTCTAATTAATGGTTTTACGACGTTGATACTACGAGTTTTCAAAATAAGTGATTTTTGAATATTTCGACACATGCAGTTATTTTTGGCGTGTTGTCCCATCGTCAAACTAATGACAGGTTCCATTGTTTTCCTAAGGAATCTATGCGAATCCATCTAGATATTTTAAAAGAATTGTTATGACTTTTTAAAAACCTTTAGGCACCTTTGAACTCTGCCCCTTTTTGTTCTTCATTTTGTCAACTTGTAATCTTTTCTCATTAAGGGCAGACCCCAACTGCTTTACAGTTCAGAACAATATATTTTTAGGTTTTATCTGATGCCATTTTGAATTTTATACTAAGTGTATTTTTAATACAGATCGAGTTATTGAGTTTGGGCCGTAATTTAATTTTTTTTTGTTTCATTTTGCTGTTTGTCGCGTCTTGTACACCTGTTAATGGCAAGTTTCATCAACCCTCTAATCCAACATTATTTGTTTTAACTAGTGCTTTGAGTTCTTAACGAATTTTTTCGAACCAATTATTTTCTAACAGCATGCTAAGTTTTGAAAGTTGCCTATCTCTTCTTCATTTGGTAGACAATTCAGTCAAAACGTGGATGAGCGGGGTCGTAACATTGTGCAAACGCACATTACCGAGCCTTATTGTTTCCTTATTTTTTCTGTTTCAGTAAAAATTGACGCCAAGATACTCGCATTTATACGGCAACATTCGGTTATGCTTGATGCTCAGATTCTCACAAATTTGGGTTAAAAATTAGTCAATTGATCAAAAACGAACAAAATTGTTTAAAAACTGGCCAATCACTGAACGGAAATAGATGACTCAAACCTTATTTGAGGTCAAATAGTCCCTCAAAAACTCATATAATGTCTGAACACAGAAAAAGAGGGGTTAGCGCCCACATTTCTGGGAACAAAAGAACCACAATAAAAATGTGGGAACAATAAAAACCTATGTCTTTCTAGATACCCACGAAATAAATACGGCAATAAAGACTAAAAAACCGGATTGTAACAACATGTTTTCAATAAAATGGAAAGATTTACCTCCGCAACTTTATTACACTAAATAAAAGCAAAGTCATGTGCTTCTTCTGTACATAAAAAATAGGTAAGTAATGGAGACCAGAAAAATCCAGTTCCAGAGCATTCATCATCTGTAATTGCAACGCATACTGGAATGAATAATCAATTTCGCAGAAGCAATTCCAACAGCTCCATCAGATCAAAGTAAAACAAAAGCCTTTAAAGGTTTTTGATTATAATTGGCTCGCTAAGAAGTTTAATAACAATCGTACCAGTATAGACACAAAAGATTACAAAAACCTACAGACCTACAGCATAAAAAAAATGTAGACATACAGTAAATAAAAACTACACACTTACAGCATATTAAAAAATCATCTTGAATCACGAATTTGATCAGAAATAAAATGCTTTTAATTCCAACTTATATGTACAACTATTGCAAATGAAATCGGTAATTATTAGACAACGTTTTGAAGTATTGACTCCACTTCGCATTACAGCACACGCCACGAAACTATAGTCACCTCCATTACAGTATTTACATTAATTTACATTAATTGGGCGGGATACGGCCGGGGGTATACAATGAAAGACTCAACTAATATTTGATGTTCTTATTGCTCCCGTTTTGAAAAAAAAATCGGACTATTTTACTGTTCCGGCAATTTTCTGACTTTTTTCGAGAGCATCCCAGATCAACTCATGTAAAAACTCTCATTTTTTGGCTATTTTAGACATATTTTCCGGCCAATTTGAATTAAATTTACTGCCTAATGGACTATTGCTCAGTTATCAGAGAAAAAATTGCATTTGAAACCTTGTATCCCCACATATTTTTGAGGAAAAATATGATCACTTTATGCCAGCCCAAGTATGTTTTTGGAATACTACTTTCAATTTTTTAGAGCGCATCCAAAATCATTATGTGATAGATTTTAGTATTGCTCTGCTCTAGAATACAACTAACTACAAAACAAAAAGAAATACGTTTTCTAATAAAAACTTGATTTAAAAAAGTTTTGGCATGTTTTGGATATCTTTGCGTCTTTTTGCCGCAAAGTCAAAACTGTAAAAGTTTCAAAACATTTACAGTTTTGACATTTAGCAACCTTACCAATCCATAAATTGCAACGAATTGTGAGGCTTGCAATTAGTTTAAAGTTCATATGTTAACATTTTTTCGGGGGAAAAGGAAAAACTAAACATAAACCACTAAAGTGGGACGAATAGCTCTCAAACGATAGGGGAGGTCATTTAATTGAGAGGGGATGTTTCTTAGAAGTTTCTCTTTCTTCAAAAATCCCAACCCCGTTCTATCCTGCAACCTCTTCTATGATAGCAGTCAGACGTCGTAACTTTAATCGCTATGTCGTCTTTAACTTCAACACTAAAATCGCCTTTATGTTAGCAACAAACTTTCTTCGCAAGTGAGCAAGTCAAGCATGAAAAAGTCACCAGAAAAAAAGAATGTTCTTAAATAAAAGAGCAAAAAGAGCGCATAAAAAAACAGACGTTGACAATAATAGCCTCAAACTTAAATTGAGAGCAATTAAAAATATATTAAAAGAAATCTTGGAGGAAATTCATTAAATATTGAAAATAAACAGTTTCCAGACAAATTCTAGTCCAAATGAGGAAATGTTGGAGCAGAGATGTTCAACAAAATCAACACAACACGTTTCCCCTAGGTCTTGAGAAAAACATAAAACAACTAAAGCCGGAAAAAAGGCTCTCGAACGACAGTCGGGAGAATTTAATTTATAGGGGATGTACCATAGAAATGTTTTATAGGTGCAAAAAAAAGCAAACGACCAAACAGGGTTTCGGGCCCCTGACCTCCAATGAGAGCAACTCTTTCATTAATTTCTGTTGGAGAGTAAACTTTTCATCCCAATTTCTATAAATAACGTCGAGAATTTTAGAGATTTAATTGAGAATTTTTATCTGGGGTCTCGTGCTGTTGCTGGAACTAATTAGTACTGAAGCCTATTTTTCTACATTTTACTTTTTTTCCAGATAATCAAACCCACGTGATTCTTTCCTCCCCATGAGCCTCATTTGACAGAATTTTTATATTGTAAATGCCGTTTGTGTTCAATTGCATATGTGAGTGAATGCAAACACTATGCTGTTACATGTGCAAGAGGTGATAACAGAAGGGTCCGCATCTTTAAAAATTCACCTTTGAGCCGCAGATAACCACAAAATGTAGTGAGAGCTAACTAACCTGGTCATATCCAGGTTCGCTTTGAGTTGTTCAATTTCCGAGTCCCGCTCTCGGATGATGTTCTCCAGATCGCTAATTCGCGACTGCTGTTTCTTGATTATGGTGTTTGCCTCCGACAGACTCATGTTGTCAGGGTCCTCGGGGTACTCGATGTCAAAGGGTGGAATTGGGGTGGACTTGCTCGTGTCGTAGAGCCCCGCTGTATTTAAGTTCCGGTAAGACACCAAAGTGTCGAAGGATTTGGCTAGTGTCTGGTTCGCGTATTCCAGGGGTGCGTTAAGTAGGACCCCTTCTTTATTCTTGTTCCTGTTCTTTCCTTTGGATCTAAAGAACGAGGCCATTACTTCCCCTCTGGTAACCAACCAACCGTCTGAGGCTTGGGTAAAGTGATCAAACTCAGACTTGCAAGTTGAGAAACGATCACTGCAATCGATATGAGATTATCTCGTTCAAATTATTAATCCAAATGTACTCAAATGAACTCAAAGTGTCTTCTTTTTCTATAACCAGTTATATACCCTGGCTATGGCCCAGCGTATCACATAATAAAGTAAGCAAGAATGCCCGCCAAATACTGTAAGCTATGTCGCAAGATAAGCCGCGGCATAAACATTGATCAAAAAGAAAGGGCTCAATTCATAAATAAACCAAGGAGAAATATCAAGTCCTATTAAAATAGTTCCCTGTATTCAAATAAACGTAGAATTGGTAGTTACTTCGCTGAACATACTGTTAAAATATTAATTCACATTTGCTACTGTAACAATAAACTCTTCATAAGACAGGAATTTAAGCTGAAGCTCCTGTTCGATTATAAAAGACGATCGCGTCAATCACAAAAAACCTGTAAAATCTCAATCCAAGGGCTATTAGAGGGATTGAATTTAATGTCCACATTGGATAGATACCAGCCGGTGAATTACAGCTCGGAAATAATGGATACAATAGAGGCAACTTAAGGTGGAAATGTGAATGTATGTACCCTTTGTGAGTATCGAAGTTATATTTGGAGAGACAACGTCGAAAAGTGCGGATTATGGGATTAGAGTTGAAAATTTGTGGATAAAGAAATCATTAGTGCCGTTTATGGTCATTTTGGGACAACGAGTACCACTACAACACTCCAATTACGAAAAAAAAAAACAAAACAAATCAGATCTAATTCTATTCAAATTCACGCACAATTGACAGAAACGACCTCGACTTTTATTTCCCCAAGTGTCACGTCACTAATTTGGCAAAGTTGACCCAATTACAGGCAAAATTCTTCGGCTTAAAAACCCTAGCTATACAATGACAAAGGAACAATTGAGACGAAAAATAGCACTTGATGATTTGACTTGGGGGCAATTTTGATCACAACAAAAATTCACGTGCCCCGCAGTTGTGGACAATTCTTAGCCTTTAGGTTTATGCAGCTTTATGGCGCCAATTGAATTAACAATCGGCCGTACAAGGTAAAAGTTGGGCTATGGCAGTATCAGGGGGTAATAATGAAATAGGGCTCGTTTTTCACGCTTGAGGACAGAGGGGAAAGAAGGAAAAAAGTAGACCAACATGCAACACAGGCCTCTTACTTCTAGTTATAACTAACCACTGTAAACACTCTAAAAAGCTAGAAACTTAACAGCAAAATCAAGTGACTGCACAGCGAATGCAGCAATAGAGAGAAAAGTAAAATCAATTCAAACAGCGAATGCTGCGCGAATTAATTAAAGTAAGCTTCAGCAAGTCAAGTCAAATATTTTCAAGCAATCTCTTAGTTAATAAAAACTCAAAACATGTTAACGCTCCTGGAGAATTAGCAAATACACGATAAGTTTATTTCACGCACAAGGGCTGGCGCCACCCAAAAAGGAAGGTAAATTGGATAACTTCACTGAAATAATATTAGGAATGACGAAAGCGGTGCTGCTTTGTCCTTCATTAAAATGAGAGAAACCCAATGCAAAGAAGAGACCTGATACCTCCCAAGCATAATGTCCACAAGTATTACAATTTCAGAGACTCGAGAGATTATTCGAGGCTGCGTCTGGCAGGGACAAGTTTAATACGCTTTGAGAATTGAATAATTTTGGCAATTTGATCCAAACTCAAAGCCCTCCTTTTCCTCCTTTTCTATCTGTGCCTTAGTAGTGGAACAAATTAAATTACATATGCAATGTGGCGCAGATAGGATAGGTGAAGTAATTACAAAGAGACCAAGGGAGGCAGGGGAGCGTGAAATGTTTCATGGGAAGACATTAGTATTCTGGGGGGAACACTTCAAACGAAACAAAACAGAACCCTGTATCCACAACGATTGCCAGCATTAATGCAGAATTACATTATAAATTCCATCAGTGAAAGCCTCAACTGTAATAACAATGACAACCATTATATCTACACCAACAGTCATAACAGAAGATTTCTGCTGCAATCTTTCAAATCATACAAACTCCCATTTAAAATTCGCTCATAAATGAAGCAACTATTTTTGCCACTGCTGCGCTGGCTACGGTACCACGCAGTACACATACTGTACTTGAAGTCTGGCCCATCAAAATAGAATTAACCGGAAATAGGCAATCTGCAAAATATAATTATGCAAAAACCATCGACCGCCACTCATTTTAATTGGAACAACTGAAGACAAACTGAATTCAAAATAAACACTTTTCCTAAAATACGCCTGGTGGTGAAACCAGAGGGAGTAACCTATTTGTAGCTGTTAATGAAGGCAGAAAATTCTGATTCCAGAATTAATAATAGCTCAAAATAGCATAATCAAAAACAAGCTTTATAGATGAATTGACCCAAAATTTTTGCTTAACCAATCGAAATGCTTTACGCAATTTAAAAACAACAATTCTTTATAAACTACATAAATTATTTTGAAGACGCTTCTAATTCAATTAACGACTCAAATTAGTATATGCCAATTCGCAAATTCTTTACAAAGCCCAATTATTATGACAACAGTTACAAATTAAAAAATGAATACCAATAACCAATCCTAAAATAGATTAAACGACTGACGTCGGACATATTGCGCCACAAACGACGGTGGCTGAAGATTCTTTCATTTTTTTCGTGCCGTGGAACATAACCTCAGGCATATAGAGAAATTATAAAGAAAGAAAGATTTCTTTATTCAGGAGTGTACATCAAACTTTCAGAACACTTCAGAAGAACTGCCCCCTTTTCAAACTAGCAATATAATTAGCAGTTTTTTTTAAAAAAAAACAAAAATCAAAACTATCCTCTACGGGCTACAAAATGATGCTTCTCTTTCTTCTCTACGATACGTTATTAAAAAGTGTAAATTTGACTGAAGAAGAGGAAGTCGGAAAATCAGAAATGCACTGAAGAACCGAAAAATCTAACGCAGAGTACGACAGAAACACTACAAGCAAAAAAATTCGTAGATACACCAATTGCGCTAACAATTGTGTAAGAATGACATTTGAGGGCGAAAAAAAGCAACAAGATGAATTTATAAGTTCGATCTATTCGATCAAACGAAGAGGTGAAACAATGATAAGCAAGGTGGGTGTTGGTGGGATAAAATCAGGCCGTGTAAACAATATAACTTGGATGAAAAAGCAACATCAGTTGCAGAATTTGCACTCCAATGAGAATAAACGTTATTATATGCTTATCAAAACTTGGTGGTAAAAAATTACAACGATCAGCAATCAAAGAACTGTGCACTTTTTATGCTCTGATTAAAATACTCGTATTATTTATTTTGCTTCCTTTCAACCCAATTATAAACGGCAACAAAAATATAAAACATAGCTGGCAGATTGCCAGAAAATAGCCGCAATAGATTCGTAGATCGGCAGTCTAAAAAAACAGTAAAAAAGACAGACCAAAAAAATTCTTCGTCTTTTCATTGAAGGCTGATCTGTTATATTTTGATTTAAAATCTGTACAAGTTGTTGCTGCCTCTATTAGCTGATCTCAAATAACCTTCATTTAGAGTGACACACACCCATTTGACCTTATCTCTTTGAATTAAAGTAAATAAAAGTCAATTTCAAATTGAGGAAGTCATTTTTGAGAGTGAGGTAAGTCAAGTGTGACCAAAAATTTAATCACGCAAATGAACAAAAAAACTCGCTCCACTAAGAGCGAAAAATGACGTCACACATGCAATTCAGTTGAAATTGCATGAACGAATGAACAAAAAGTGGCTGTGACGTCATATGGTCGTAACAAAAATCATGACGACGAAATAAAAAACATAGCCGGAAGAATTCCGGAAGCGACTCGAAGCACTTCACGAAAAGCTGAAGCCATTACCTTTTGTATTAAACCATTAACTCATTACCTCACCCCGGGTCTGATCTAAAAATCGGTGAAATTTAAACCACTGTCACCAAGAGAAAGAAAATGCAGCAAAATTTTATTATTGAAAACGTTTGGTAACGTTAAAAAAGTCTGAAATTTTTAGGATGGTCAAAAAACTGATAGCCTGACAAAGCTGAGAGGGCCATCAATTGCCCTCAGATAATTTATGATTCTAATCTCAAAAAGATCGCGAAAGCAAACGGCAGATAAAAACTTTTCAAAAAAGACAGGAAAGTCAAAATTATTCAAAAAAGTGCTTAAAATTAAGAATCAGAGAACCACTACAATTAGATTTCTAATCACGGCAATTAAGATAAAATAATACATAATTCTTCCTTGTTGTATATATGCTAGACAACATGATTTCATGCTAATTCAAAAATTAAATTAATCAGAAAAAAAGCAAAAAAAGAATAATATTTAAAGGCAAATAATCGTCTAAAAACAATACCTAGCCCGGAAGAAAATTGCAATGAATAGTAATAAGTAGAAATGTTGGAAAAGACTTTCTAGCAAAGTCCCAGTACTGCCTTATATTGAATTAAATCAATTGCAAACCGAAGAAACCAAGATCTAAGAAAAAGCTGAATTCATTCAATTTTTTAACAACTGAAAAAATCAATATAACGAATAAAAAAGTAGGTGCCAGGACAAAACTAGAATGATATAAACGAGAATGTGAAGAATATGGACACAATGTTAGGAACACCGTAACAAAAAGACCAATTCTTGATTTTTGAAAGTTAAAAATCGAATTTAAAAAAATCAAGAAAAACGAGTACATTTCATTGATCAGCATTCGAGACATAGAAAAGACAACGAGTCATTCGAGACAAAATCCAACTTGCTGAACAGAATAAAACAAGAAAAAGCAGAATTCAGACATACGAAACAATGAAAAATTTTGCAAAAAAAGTGGTCAAAAAATATTTAAGACTGCATTTATGAAAAAAATTATCTGTTTTTTCAAAAACTTAACATCACAAAAATGATTGAAATTTTATTGAAACGAAATTAAAGTCCCTCATGTTCCCCAAAATACTATTTCTAGTAATTAAAAGCAAAATACAAACAAAAAACTGAAAAAAATTGCCAAAAAACTACGAAAATCGGATTAGCAAATGTACAATTTTATGAAACAAAATTACATCGAGGTAGAAAGAGGCATTGAGTATATGAATTATCAAAGTGAAGTTGCCATATTAACTGATTTTTGACAAAAAACAGCTAAAAGATCCAAAAATGAAGAAATTAATAGAAAAAAAGCCAAAAATTAACTAAAAAATCAGGAAATATGTGCCAATTTCGCATTTGAAACGCAATTTCAGGCTATGCAAAATACTGTGCTATCAATTTCCGGGGTTCACATTTCAACATAGCATCAATTAAAAATTATTTCTACAAAAAAACCAAATTACAAGCAAAAAAACTAGGCCACTTAGACGAAAAAACGGCTAAAAACCGTTATCTATATGTGCCATTCAGTCAAAAACTACTTTTCAATGTCAAAAAGTCATTCACTAAACGCAGCGCATGATCAAAAAACTTCTCTCGCTCAGAAAAAATTAGTTCACACTGCAATTTTACTCGCTTTCGCTTTTAGGTCAAAACATCGTCTGAACGAATAGTACTTCCGGTAAAAAAAAAAAAACCTTAAGAAAACCAATACTCCTCTTCGAGTCGTAAAAAAACCAAGAGAAGGCCAATAATAGCCCCAGCTATCGCTGTGCGGCTATTAAACACAAAACTTAACTAAGTAGTTATCGAAATCAAGAATTACAATGGCGCTAAATGATTTCCCAAAAACTGTACAAAAATGTCCAATTTGTATAAATTTTGATTCAAAAATCACGGTAACTAAATACAAAGGAAGATTGCAAAAACCAAAGAAAGATTTAATTCAATTTTAATCAAATCTCGTTGCGACAACAACAGTTGCATAACTTACCCGTGAAATATCTTACCCGTGAAGCATAACTTGTTAGAGCCCGATGGATAGTACAAAAATCTGCAACGGTTTCGAAATTCTGCTGTTATATTAGACTATCCTTTTCCGCCATCGCTGAGGAGTGGCGAGAAAAGACTGACGGAAAAAGATGGGTCCAATCATCGAATCGATACAATAGCGTAAGTTATGCAACTGCTAATCGCAGCGAGCAACTTCTCGCAGTCGATAACAACTGAGACCCCCCCCCCCCGACCCCGACTCGACTTGTCAAAGATCCACGAACCAACAGGGTTCACAACAGGGACGGCACAGCTTCATCACGATGTATGACAAACTGTAATTGCTTGGAAAAGTAAGGGCAATCATCTCTCTCTAGCAAAAAAGGGCAAATTGCGGATATAAGCGGAAACAAGAGTGGAAAATTTCTGGAGTTATGCAGCGATCCCAGCGGAAACTGATGGCATCTTTGGGGACAAAAGCGGAGAGGAAGATATAGAAATGAAGAGGAGATAGGAGGCTAAAAGGGAAGGTTCAAAACACCACCATATAATGGGCACACAATAGTAATGGAATTCTTATATAATAAGAAGAGAACGTGCCAATGACAACAAGACAAATAGCCCCTTTCCCTTAGCTCCCATAGACCCATAGCTCATACAGAACCACAATAGCCTTCTATTAATTATCGTCCTCAGATGGAGGGAAACCGTAAATATCAATTCGACCAATTCCTCTTCTCTTCCCAACAGTATCTACCATTTTCCAGAAGAAATTGAACTAGCAAATGAGTATAGAAAGCGAAATAAATAATAAGAGAATACCACTACCACAAAGGGTAAAGTGTAAAACATTGATTGGTATAAGGGAACGTAAAGGTATTGTGTTTAGTCAGCCCAATCCGCGACAACTTTTGCTGGCCATGTTAGGGGGCACAGACAATATAGAATTTGTAATATAATCAGATTAAGAATAAAAACGGTACAATTACAACGAGAGTAGAGGATTTTATTCCAATACTTATTTTATGCGTTGCATGCACACCTGGGATCTGCAACAGTCCTGTGGCTATTTCGAGATGGCAGTGGATACAAAAGGTATTAGACTTCAAACTTTCCTTCAATTTCAGCGTGTGACTGTTAATTCAAAACAGATTCGGCTGCTACCTTCAAAATACAAACCACCAGAACATTCACTGATATAATGTAAGCCATAACTAATACTGCTCACATTAAATTTATCTTTGAGTTAAATATTGCTTTGAGTTAAACTTGACAGGCCATTTAACTTGTAGTCAATCAAGGCCGGGTTAAGCGAATGCTTAGAAGTAGTCGTTTCAGCGAAATAAACGACGTCGCGACCTGCTGCGAGTTTAAGCCATTTCAAATAACTTTATGACAAGGGTTTGCTTTGGTCAAAACAGCTCAGGCGAGCAAAAAAGGGTCTTGGCCACTGTGAGCAAGGAGGGGGAGATTTAGTTCATTTTAACTGATAATGCTCATGAGTCCCTTTTTTAAATCAAATGAAGGCTGTAATTGTCGCAACAGCCAACGCAATTTTTCCAATGAGATGTTCAACATGGGGATGAATGTCATCCTTTTGGCTCTCTAATTAAGATGAACCTCCAACTCCACCCCACTAAGCTGCAGAGGGGACATAATGGGACTAACCTCGGACGAAATACCCTCGGTCGACTGGCGAGGCGAACGATTTAGAAGGGAGCATATGCTGGAAAAACTTTTATGGTGCAAAACCTTCTGGCTTGGGTGAGGTCCGCACCCTCGACCTCTCGGATGAGAGTTACTATCATTAGCCTCAACGCTACATAGCTCACAATGGGTTTTATTTATGAAATAAATTTCTGAATTCGCGCAAATCAAATCACTAAAAAAATCAAAAAGTCGAGCGTGAAAAAGTCATTTAAAACTGAAATCGAAAGAATGTTCTAGAAGAAAACGGTCAAGGCAAAATTTCGCATAAAAAAGACAAAAGAGACACGCGCGGCCTGGTACTCCCCTGACTGATAAAGATCAACTGAAGTTTTCTCGAGCAAGATTCGCCGATCTTTCTGCTGGTTGGTTAGATACAGGTCTCTGATTACTTATCAAGTTAATGGCGCTTTTGAACGCACATTCCTTCTCTGGTTTCAGTTCAATTTCTCCGACAACTTGATAGTAGGCAAACAAATAGATAAAATCTAAAACGTAATTCGGAGTACTCTATTACATGCTTAAGCCTTTCAAACGACCCAATACTGCGCATGGACACATTTAGCTGTAAATTTTATTTTCCAGTCCTCTGCAATCCCATTTGACGTTAATTAACATCTGCTCTAGCGGTTCTTCACAGTTCAAAAATTTTTGCGAAAAAATTGGTTGCTTAATTAGGGGCAAGCAAAACCAACAGAATCAAATAACTTCCGAGTCATTTGAATGTAAAATTTTAAAAACGCTTGGGCTCGTTCAAGACTATGTCAATAACTTTTCTTAACTCCGAGAAGAGAAGTTTTCCTTATCAAAAATCACCCTGAAGCAATTGGGAGCAATTTAGAGCGCAATTCGCTTTAATGTAATAAACTGTGCTGAAAAATTAAGAACCGCCATTTCGATACTTTACCAAGTCTAAACTGCGCTGGTTCAAGAAAATTTAGTAAGAGCAACCAATTGTCAATACCTAGCTGCGGCTTCGGGAGGCCAGCTTGAGCTTGAATGAGGGGGGCGAGGCGCAAGCATAAGGGGAGGGGGTGGATGAGGCCAAGCGTGCGGGGTTGCGTTTGGAATGAGGTGGAGTGGGGCTTTTGTACGCACAAAAGCCCCACTCCACCTCTGGCACTTTTGTACGCACATTAAGGGCGCTTTTGTACGCACATTCCTTCTCTGGTTTCAGTTCCATTTCTCCGAGAACTTGATAGTAGGCAAACAAATAGATAAAATTTAAAACGTAATTCGGAGTACTCTATTACATGCTTAAGCCTTTCAAACGACCCAATACTGCGCATGGACACATTTAGCTGTAAATTTTATTTTCCATTCCTCTGCAATCCTATTTGACGTTAATTAACATCTGCTCTAGCGGTTCTTCACAGTTCAAAAATTTTTCCGAAAAAATTGGTTGCTTAATTAGGGGCAGGCAAAACCAACAGAATCAAATAACTTCAGAGTCATTTGAATGTAAAATTTTAAAAACGCTTGGGCTCGTTCAAGACTATGTCAATAACTTTTCTTAACTCCGAGAAGAGAAGTTTTTCTTATCAAAAATCACCCTGAAGCAATTGGGAGCAATTTAGAGCGCAATTCGCTTTAATGTAATAAACTGTGCTGAAAAATTAAGAACCGCCATTTCGATACTTTACCAAGTCTAAACTGCGCTGGTTCAAGAAAATTTAGTAAGAGCAACCAATTGTCAATACCTAGCTGCGGCTTAGGGAGGCCAGCTTGAGCTTGAATGAGGGGGCGAGGCGCAAGCATAAGGGGAGGGGGTGGATGAGGCCAAGCGTGCGGGGTTGCGTTTGGAACGAGGTGGAGTGGGGCTTTTGTACGCACAAAAGCCCCACTCCACCTCTGGCACTTTTGTACGCACATTAAGGGCACTTTTGTACGCACATTCCTTCTCTGGTTTCAGTTCCATTTCTCCGAGAACTTTATAGTAGGCAAACAAATAGATAAAATTTAAAACGTCATTCGGAGTACTCTATTACATGCTTAAGCCTTTCAAACGACCCAATACTGCGCATGGACACATTTAGCTGTAAATTTTATTTTCCATTCCTCTGCAATCCCATTTGACGTTAATTAACATCTGCTCTAGCGGTTCTTCACAGTTCAAAAATTTTTGCGAAAAAATTGGTTGCTTAATTAGGGGCAGGCAAAACCAACAGAATCAAATAACTTCCGAGTCATTTGAATGTAAAATTTTAAAAACGCTTGGGCTCGTTCAAGACTATGTCAATAACTTTTCTTAACTCCTAGAAGAGAACTTTTCCTTATCAAAAATCACCCTGAAGCAATTGGGAGCAATTTAGAGCGCAATTCGCTTTAATGTAATAAACTGTGCTGAAAAATTAAGAACCGCCATTTCGATACTTTACCAAGTCTGAACTGCGCTGGTTCAAAAAAATTTAGTAAGAGCAACCAATTGTCAATACCTAGCTGCGGCTTAGGAAGGCCAGCTTGAGCTTGAATGAGGGGGGCGAGGCGCAAGCATAAGGGGAGGGGGTGGATGAGGCCAAGCGTGCGGGGTTGCGTTTGGAATGAGGTGGAGTGGGGGTGAATCCATTGACAGTGTGAATATATGTCTCAAACAGTTTCGGGGAAAAGCCTACTTAGCGACTTAGAACATAAGACCATCTGGGCTTCACTTGTTTATCCCGTTTTTTATTACAAAAAGTCAAATGGTCAGACAAAAAAACGATCAGACGAAAAGTTGGTATTACAAAAATCGCATAAAAACTAGCAAGATTAATTTAATTGTTACAAACTTTGTCTGAAAGCAATTTATATGTAATTAACCGCAAATAAAACAAAAAAGTAAAAAGAAATCCTAGTCGAATTATCCCAAATTGTAAAAAAATAAAAAAAATTTTGAAAAACAAATCATTAAAGAATAAAGACAAAATCACCAATGAAGTACAATTGAAGATTATGTCAAATTTGTCTTTTTAGGCCAATTGAAGAAGTTTTTATTCAAAGCGGCCTGTTACGTTTGACAATGTAAGGTGTAAATAAAAAACAACAGCATTTCAAAGATATTCTTTAAAATGTTTACGTAATTCTCTATATTATTAACTAAAGAAACTTTTGTTCAGTTCTTGTTACAAAAATCACATATGTGATCAGTTAATTTAGCTTTCACCAAATTGAGCCATCAACTAATCGGACAGAAACTCAGAAAATAACCGACTAACTTTGGGCGAATTGCTCTCAAACGACTGGCGGGCGGTTGGGTTTGTCGATAGCTACAGTTAAGGGAGGCTAGCTTCGGCTTAATTGAAGCTTCGTGAGGTGCGCATTGGGGGAGGTGACCTCGGCTAGGGGGAGAGGGGTTGTCGTGCGAGCGGTATTGCGGGTGTAAGGAGTTTGTTACAGTTATAAATTAGGTTGAAAGGCGGGGAAGTGAATGCAAGGGAGAGAGAGAGTCATACTCGACAAACCGCTCTTGACACCACGAAATTGTCTCTTGAACATTTTAGAAGAGAATCAACAGAAAATTGAGTTAAATTTTTTTTTAGTCTTTGGACTACTGATAATTTTTATTTGTTACAAAAAAGTTCTTGTTACAAAAATCACTTTAGATCAGTTTATTTAACTTCAGAATATAGCCCTCTAATGTCGGGCGAAGTGCTCTCAAACGAAAAATGAGTGGTTGGCTTCGGTAGCAGCCAACTGGCTCTCAGGGACGCTACCATTAGCGCATGCCTGAATGGGGGGTGAGCCGATTGGTGGTCAAGCGTGGGGGTCCAAATCTCCAGGAGGGTGGACGGGGGAGTGGGGGGGGGGGGGGGTGAAAGAGTTTCGGTGAGTCGCATACTAAGATACTAGTGAGGCGTACGGTTAAACCCCAAAATTGGTCAAGCGAAAAATCCCATAAATATAATTGCTAACGCGGGACTAATATAATTGCTATAAACTTCGTTTGCCAACAATTTAAAAAGTCTACTTTAAAAATGTGAACTCAGTTTTCAAGGTTTGATGCAAACAATAAACATTAACGACAACAGCATTATTAAAAAACTGCTAGTAAATAGTACGCTCACCGGAGTACCAAAATTTGAAAGTAATTTCAAGTAGCAGGAAAATCAACGTAGGATAAAATTGAAAAAAGATAACATTGGCACTTTTTGCAGGAAACTAAGCTTTTTGTTGTTCTGATATTGATAGCCAATAGTAGATTTCCCATAGTAGATTTCCAATAGTAGAAATCGCTAATCGCACTCTAAACTGAGGACAAATTTAGGGTTCAGGAATATGTTTTCGCAGAAATTTAGACGAGTTTTCTACTATTCTGATAAAACTGAACGTTTTTCTATGAAAATGCACATTAAGTATCTTCAAGTATGAACAGAAGGTATTACTATCTTCTCGAAAAATTAAATTATATAGGATTCTTTGATAAAAATTTCTTGGTTTTTGTAATTATGAGTATACTTCCCTAGCGTGTAATTTTTGTTTAACAATTAGCTTTCTAGAACTTGCGGCTTTGGATCTTGTGACGATAATTACTCTGATTAATGTAAGATTCTACTCAATGAAACGATAGTTTAAACCTTATACATGAGTGACAACCTTTCACAGCACAAGGTTGTCATTTATTGAGATTTTGGGGCAACCTTTCAATCCTAATGAAATAGTATGGGCATTTTAATCCCAGTTGACAGTCTCGACCTCGTTCTCTTGCGTTTTCAAGTGTTTCATTAAATAAACACTGGGTCTCATACTAGCTTCCAATGTAAAGCTTTCGGTTTTTGTTTCAATTCCACCCTAAAGGGGCGAGGAAATTTTTGCTCAATTCGTTTCTTTATTCTGTCAATTTTGACCAATCAATAGATATTGTACAGAAGCGTGAGTGGTTCCATCAGAAAACCCGTCAAGAGTATAATATATCAATATTTTATAATAATTATAGCAATATTTTGTATTTTTCTTTTTCTGTGACGAGGTTACGAGGCTTAGAGTTTTAGTACCTATTTTCCAGCTTACCGCGATTTTTGTTCACTTTCAGTGTCCTTTTGGCCCAATTACAGATACTTTTTTTGTCAAATTATGTATATGATAAAATTTTCATAATAAAATCTGGAACATTTAAGTATTTTTAATAGCTGTTCATAATATTAATTAGGAGTGATCGTGATTTCTTATAGGATTCGAATTCTTGGGGGCGCTGTTTTGTTTTAAGATCTGTTCACAATTTCGATTGTTTTAAAGAGAGCGAGAAATCAAATTGGAATAGTGATCTTCTTAGTCACACTAGAACTGTAAATATAGAGGAATAACCATCTGCTAATTTCAAAAATTTTCAGCCTGTTTTTATAGCAATCGGTGTAGGTACATTTTTCTCGGTTTTCAGAGAAAATTTTTGTCACCTTCGGCAGTCTGAATAAATTTTGCCGCTTTCTTTTTTCCCCTCAAACGCTATTACCAGCTAAATATATTACACTAAGCTTATTCATAAAATTTGGTGAATTTTTGAATTTCGCCTACATATCCGTTTATTTTTGTCACCGATCCTATCATATCACACAAACATGAGCATACTTCTACAACACAGCAGCTGAATGCTGTGACGAAAAACCTCAGTTGGTGTCAAACGACGTTGTTTACTACATGCTGTAAGATTTTAGGTCAATTGTGAAGTTTTTTGAGCATGCACTTACCTCACAATATAAAAAAGGAGTTCCTCACTCTCTTGTTAAAAATAAACAGAATGCAAAAACAGGTCACACCCACACCGGTTAGATAAAAATAAGGTTGTTTTTCGAAAGATATTAGTGCTTGAAATTCAGTTAGAAAACAGGGTAGGATTTGAATTCAGAGTCTCATTTTTTTATGGTTGGCAGAATTGTTTAGGACAGTTTTGTTTCCGCTGTAGGAACAGCATTAGATTTGATTTCATCTTTTGCAACCACATTCCCCGTTCAGTTCAAATGTTGTTCACTCAAGTAAAGTGAAAAACAAACCGGTATTTGCTTCTCGTTCTTTGAGAATCAATCAACTTTTAAACAAGAAAGCTCGGTAATGTGCGTTCGCACATTAAGTTCCGAACCCGCTCATCCACATGAGAACAGATAGAAAACAACAACTCAAATGAACAGAAAAATCGCCTCAAACGCAAATATTTCAGTGCAGTAAAAAATACCGCATTAGACTGATGAGATCTGCCATTATTAAAAAAGCGATGCAAGACCAAAAACAAAATCAAACAACAACAAACATTATTTACATCCAAAACTTTATGTCAATTCCTTTGAAAACTTAATATCAAGATAGCGTCATATAAAAATTCAATTGAGCAAAATAACTTGTACTTTACTAGAAAAGATATGGGATCATAATAAGGCTCGGTTACAATTAGACAAAAAAGAAGAAAAACATCAAAGTTAATAAATTCGATCATATTTAAAAAAAAACAATTAATTTCAAAGTGAGAAACATCATCAGATATCAACTGAAATTATCCAAACGTTTTATTATAACCGACGCCTATATATGACAGCATTAGTACCTGTATTTATTCAATTTTTCTTGCTACAAAAAGAACAACATACAGAGAAAAAAACAAAAATTCAAATGAGACTTCTAAGAAAACACTGTCGAATCCGCAAAGCCATTTTCTTCCTCTCAAAATACGTTCGGTTGTGCCTTCTTCGAACGCCAATAATGTGGTCAGTGACCTCTCATTAATCTAACTAAGTAAAAATTGATAAAATCGAAAAGGGGTAAAAGTAAGAATACATTTGTGTTTTTCGAAAACAATTATTTTCAAAGTCATGCAAGCCATTAGCTACAAAATGAAAACATTAAGTAGGCTCGTTTTTTCGGCCGAAGGAAGCCCTTGAGATCTGTAATTATTCGGAATATGTCTTAAGTTTAGAGAAACGTCAAATTAAACAAAATTCAAAAATTAGTTAACTTTTTGCGAAAAACCCGTGTCGAAGCCAGTACTGTCATAACAAGTTCTTTAAAAACTTTAGATGTTGTACAATCGCGCCTTCTGTCGACGCCAATAACGTCATATGTGATCTTTAATTAACGAGACTAGGTAGCAAAAACACAACGAACAAAAAGACGAAGTTGGAAACAATTGTTTTCAAAGTCATGAAAGCCATCGGCTATCTACTCAAATCAGAATATAGGCTCACCTAATCCTCCATAAAAAGCCAGTGAAACCTGTCATTCCCCAGGAAAATTCATACAAAAATTGTGCTATGTGAACTGCCAAAAACTGAAAAAACGAGAAAAGGTCGTGAAAAATGAGCAAATGCCTAAAAGTAAAAAAAAATGTCAAAAAATTTTGTCTAGAAGCAAAAAATAGTGAAAACGGGCAGTACCAAGGCCAGAAAATAATAACTTAACGCGTAAAACCGCAATAAAGAATAAATTTTAAAGAAAGCATTCTTTCTTTGCTGACACTAAGCTACAAAATGACCAAATTCAGAGAAAAATGGTGGCAAAGTTCAAAAAACCTTTTTTGTTAAAATTTAAAAACAAAAAAAAAACAAACAAAACCAAAACAAAACAAAAAAACAAAAAAATGTCAAAACGACCACAAGATGTTTAAAATCGAGAGTTATTGGATTGTGACAGACCAAGATATCACCACAACTAGCCTTGCTACTAATGCTGTTCGCACTAAGAAAACTTAATTGTTTCGAATGTTATAGATATAGATAATTTGTTAGTAAACGAAATAAAAAATAAAAAGTGCGTTTTTGATAATCATCGAGATAAATTAGCAAAAAGCGGCCAAATCTTTATTCTAGAGCACTCTCAATGTAAATGGAAGTATGAGGAGTAGCCCCCTTGGAGTTTACAAAAATCATGTTAGTGGTTTTTGGGTGTGTGCTTCCGGCAAATTTAATCAGAGTGGACGAAAGCAGCTTATTTGGTGCAATTTTTGAGGAAAAAGGCTGAATTTTGAGATATTTACCCAATTTAACCCAAAAAAATAAATCAAAATACTCAAAAAATTTGTTTTTGTCTTTGAAAATCAAACCAACAACACTAATTGTAAACAATTTAAACAAATTTTGACAAAATTGACTAAATTTTCGATAAAACTTCCGGAATGTGAATAAAAATAATGCAAAAACCAATCTCAAAACTCACAAAAATTTAAACCTCGATAAATCGCTTTCGAAAAAAAAGAAATTCAAAAAACTTTTTAATTGCGTATTCTACGCTGGATAGGCTTTTTAAAGACACCACTTACAACTCTCTCCTCTGAACAAAAAACCAGTTGAGTATATAGTTCCATAGCCCAAGAGGGGTAGGAACAATAACAAAGCATAAACTCCAAAGTATTATTTTGAAAGTTTCCTATCTCTAGCTTCATTTGTTAGACAATTAAAACAAAAATGTTGATGAATGGGGTCGAAACCACAATAACGAGCCTCCTTGTCGTTTGAAGATAAATGTATTTTTTATTCGCTACGATAGTTTATTGAAATCCAAAAGCAATCGTTTTCAGAATATATATTTCCTCGATATTCACCTACAACAAAAATAACACGTTTCTAGAAACGCATGATAAACAAACAAATTATTTAAAAAAAATCGTTCGAAAAATCTTTTAAAAATCATTTTTTAACAAATTGCTATGCGAAACGCCATTTCAAGCTCTAGAATCAGCCAATTTAATCAAATTTATGAGGAAAAAAAAACAAACTTTATCTTAAACCTCAATACATTACTTTGACAGTTCTCCGTGAGTAGCAACAACAAACAGAAAAGCCAACCCAGCGTATATTTAGAAAGTTTCCTGCGAAAACACACATCAAATGTAACAATATAAAATATACATGTGCAACAACGTCTGTGATTAAAAATCCGTCAAAATAACGAGTTAACTTCTTATAATTATGATGGTAACAGTGGCTGTATAAATGAGGTCAAGGAAAAATGGTTAACAATTTTAGCTCGAAAGAAGAGAACTGCGCAATATCAATGCAACATATCTAAAGAAATCTTCTATTCATCAGCCTCTTAGAACTGTACTTAAAATTCTGAAAGAGCGCATCTTTCACAGTCTGGTGCGCAATCGTTTGAAGCATTTAGCAAGAACCGGATCAGACAATAGAAGCTACGAATTCACTTTAAAAGCATCCGCTTGTCGCTTCTGTTGCAGATAGGGAGACGAGATGAGTAAGCTGAAATTAGCTCTAATTTTCTAGATATGAAGCAAGTCGTACTTTTCTGCTGTTAGATGTTGAAAGTTACTATATAATTTTTCTGGCTGCTTCAGTAGGCCAACGAAATTAACACCGAGCCTCGTGATGCGTTCGCGTATGATGTTCCGGCCATTTGCATCTAAACTACAAAACATTTTCCACTCAACGCTCTAATATTAAAATTGGAAGGATTTTCAAATCTCAAACTGTCAAAAAATGCAATCACATTTTCAATGCAATCACTTTCAAGCAAATTCCTTAACCGAATTCTCCCTGCACTGTCCATCAAAAAAAAATAAGTTTGTCGGAAATATATACTCAAATGGGTATTTTGTTCAGTGCATTTTGAACGACCGATATATTAATCGTGAAGGGTTGTGAGTGGTATCATTAGAAAGCCCGTCCAGCGTAGAATACAGAATTATAGAGATTTTCTAAATTGATTTTTTTTCCAACGAGGACTTATCGAGGTTTAAAGTTTTGTGAAAATTTGACTAATTTTCGTTGTTTTTGTTCACATTTTCCGTATTCTTCCAAAATTTTTCGGACAATTTTGCTGAAAAAAATGTTAGAATTCTAAATGATAGTGTTGTTGGTTTTACCTCTAGATAGAAGAGTGCCGTTGAACTGTTTAATCCAATTTTTTCTGCTAAAATGCTAGCTAAATTTTTAAAAATTTAGCCTTTGATCAAAATGGCACGAAATAAGCATTTTAAATTGCCGAATAAGACACCTAAAACTGCTGACACAACCTGCGCTAACTGCAAGGATGGCTAGTTCTACATGCGCCTCCTTTCAGTGCGTTCTTGAATTAAAATTTTGTCGGCTTTCGCTATTTTTTCTCAAAAAGATCCAAAATTCATTGACTTTCTGTCGAATTACCATATCCATATTATTTGGAACAATTTCGTTTTCCTAATGGAACTGATTTCATTAAGTTTTTCATGACTTTCTTAACTTCGCTTTTCCTTTTTGTCTCCGTGTTACTTAATCTCAATAATTACAGATCGCAAATTACATTATTGGTGTTCAAGATAGGAACAATTGAACTTATCTAACGTTTTTGCAAGGCTTATTGACTTAACGGCTTTTACACCGGTTTTTCGCAAACATTGTATTCAATTTTTTACTGTTGTCTGTATTTGTCGTTTTTTGTAGAGTTGCGATTTAATCTGAACAATGACAGATATCAATGACTTTTTGGAGAAATGAAGAACCTAATTGTAGATTTCAGTTCATAGCTGATGTTTTTATGATTTTGAAATAAACAGTTTTCGAAAATTTCAACTGCATTTTTAAGTTCATTTTTTTCATGTCTACTTTTTGCCTAGGCTCAATAATCTGATGTCGCATATCACATTATTGGTGTTCAGAAATGCGCGATTCATTACATATTATTTTTTACTGAATAGATTATGTTTTTAACGGCTTAGACGCCGTTTTCCCGCAAAGTTTTATTGAAATTTTATTTTTCGTCTGTATTTCTTGTTTATTTTTTCAGACTTACAACATATTCTGGATAATGAAAGTTCTCAATGTCTTTGTAGGGAGGTATGAATGAACATAAAACTATTAGAACATTTCAGTGGATATTAAGTTTTTCATTATTTGAAATTATTTGTTATAAACGTATATTTTAACTTTGCCGTTTCTGTTCTTCTTTGCCTTCTGGTTACCGAGTCTCATTAAGGACTGATCCCATGTTTTCTGTTATGAAGTACAAATTGATTTATTTAGTTTAGCGTTTAATTGACGCTATTTGACTTGTTATTAAGGATTTTTTCCAAAAAATAGACATTTATTTTTTGAGGTAAATAATGTTTTTGTCGTTAATTGATTTTGTTGCCTGTCTTGTCTCGTAGTCTTAATAGTGGCAGATCTCATCGGCCCTCTAATATGGCATTACTTACTGTACTTACTAAGTGACTTGAGTTGGAAGCAATTTTTTAATTCATAAACCAATTATTATTGAGTTTTTCTCTTCCTCATTTGGTAGACAATAAAACCAAAAATGAGGATGACCGGGGTCGGAACATTATGTGCAAACGCAAATTACGTTTATATCATTCTTAAATTTATTTTTCCAGTATTATGTGCTCAAAGAATGCCAAAGAGTAGATACAAGCCATAGTTTTCAAGTTAAGCGTCAACAAAAACAAACCAACAATTTAAAAAGCCATTTTGTTTAATTAAACATTTACAAGATATTCTTGTTAACAATAATGACAATATTTTAAAAGGGCAGTTGAATATCTGGCAATTCAGACCAGCGGAACGACCAGACAGTTTATATGCATAACGACAGTTTTTCCTAAAAGCAATGTTCAACGTTAACTATTACGTCTCAAAAACTGTAATTAGCTCAATTAAATGTTGCATTTTCCCCAAAGTGACGGAACTAAAAACATGCTCAAACACAGTCTACTTTTTTGGTATTGTCCTTTATCTTGGGAAAGAAAAAATATATTTTGTATTTTATTTTAAAATATATTTTGTTGTTAATAAATTTGATAGTTTGACCTTCTCGTAGTACAAAATTTAGGCTGAGAAACAATTTAGTGGTGCCATCGTCTTCTGTATAAATAGGGGCGCGTACAAGTAATATTTTAAGAAAAAAGTTGTGTAAAATTTTAGTAAAACTAAAAACGAACAGCGTTCAGTAAAATTTTTACGGCTTTCATTTAAACAAAAGTCATATATTTCTTCTGATGGAGCTAAAAAGAATAATGGCTGCTTTGATATTAAACGATTAAAAATTTGAAGCCTATTCAATAAGAAATTTTGTGCCAATTTTGTCCATATTTCAAGACCATTGTATTTAATTTATGTCAAAATTTTCAAAATGTAGCACGTTTACCGTTCAAATTTAATTAGTGGATAATTCGAAAATATCTTCCATAATAGCAAGTAAAACACAATTTTCTGACAACTTCGACAAACTTATTTTTACTTTTTATGAAAGTCAATAGCATACATTAATCCTGCTAATACGAAAAAACAAGCAAAAACTGGTGAATTTCAAGTTTAAGCAATTAATTGGACATTTTTTGCTGTACAGTTGTTACTAAGATTAGAAATTTTGAACGATAAAAAACATTTAAGTAGTTGTCATTTAAGTGAAGAGCCAGAATTTCAAATAGTCATTCTCATTCTTCTCTTGTGCGCCATTGCGTTGAACAGAAAATTATGGAAACTCATTGAAACAAAAATTGCTAAAAATTTGGTAAAACTTTTCAGAAACATTTTCTTTTATTGGATTCTATTTAATGAAGAAGCAAAAATTGGAAATATCACTTGAGAAGTCACAGAATGTTCGTCAACAAAAGTGCGAAATTGGTCAAGCAAAAATTTTGAATAGAAAAGACCAATACGTTTACAATAATTGCTTCAAATTCATTCGAAAGTAACTAATAAATTAAACCGACAGATGTCGAAAGAATTGCTCTTGAACGACAGGCGAGGCATATTAATTCAGGGGCTGTAGCCTAGATAAATTTTTCTTTACGGGCGCAAAAAGCCTTGCCCCGCCGGGATTCGAACCACTGACCTCCCGATCCACAACCGCACGCAATAACCATGCTATTCTGCGACCGATTTTATATTAGCAACACGCTTTACTTCGGAGCAATAGAGATCACTCATAAATGAAGAACGAAAGCGTGAAAAAGTCACTTGAGAAGTCAAAGAAAGTTCTAGAAAGCGCAAAATTGTAAAGCGAAAAATTTGCATAAAAAAGACACACACGTTTACAATAATTGCTATGAACTTTGTTCAAGAGCAATTAATAACAAGCAAAAACAACGATTGATCAAATCAATACCGTTTTTAATGTCATTTAGTTGCAATTAGCAATAAGGCTACCATTGGTGAGAGTAAAAAAATTATTTATTAAAATAAACAATACGTCAATTTAGTTGTGGAACCCATAAAGATTAAAAAGAATTAAGATAATAATTTGAGATTAATTTGTATGTTCTACAGTTTCAATTAGTAGACGTTAGAATAACTTGGTGAAATACAAGACGTTAAATTTTTTAATCACATTATTGATAAACTAACGAAAAGTTGGCTAATTATTGCATGGTTATTGAGCTGAGCTTTATAACAGGGCGACTTATTATTTGAAACAGCAAGCACATAGCAAAAAAGATGGTCCGGGAAATTACTACTCCAGATTACATTCCTTAATGGGAAAATCCCTAAAAGCAGAAGTCTTGATTTGATGTCAATTAAAGTGGAAAAACTATGTCAATGCTTTTCAAAGCCATGCTAAATAGCTGAATTGGCGTCAAATTTTTTCAAAGCTAGATTTCCAATAAACATAGCCTGAAGATTACCAGAAAATAGCCGCGATATCTATACATTACGTTCATTTCTTTAGACGCTGCAGAAAAAGTTGGTTCAAAAACTCACTATTATTGTTAAAAATAAATATTGTTCAGGAATATGACTCAAATACTTACTAACTAATTAATCAGAGAAATCAAGACTTCTTCTTGGACAAGTTGGGCGAAAACTAGCCAGAGAGGTATGTGCGACCGTTGTCTGAAAATCACACGACCTTTAACGTATTATCAAATTTTTAAATAAAATTTGACAAAAAAAGAAAATTTGTGCAAACTCAATCAAAAAATTACAACACCAGCTGATAAACTGAGTATAGGAACTAACAAGAATTGAAAGCCAAAAGCAAAAAAAATTGTGCGGTTATATTCTATTTCCACCCAATGCCAAAATAAAAGTCTTGAAAATTTTGAATAGAAAAGACCAATACGTTTACAATAATTGCTTCAAATTCATTCGAAAGTAACTA
The DNA here is from genome assembly GCF_964194025.1 of Convolutriloba macropyga. Lineage (NCBI taxonomy): Eukaryota > Metazoa > Xenacoelomorpha > Acoela > Convolutidae > Convolutriloba > Convolutriloba macropyga. Next base: position 10,856,651 of record NC_134468.1, read on the forward strand.
ATAAACATAAACCGACAAATGTCGAAAGAATTGCTCTTGAACGACAGGCGAGGCATTTTCATTCAGGGGCTGTAGCCTAGATAAATTTTTCTTTACGGGCGCAAAAACCTTGCCCCGCCGGGATTCGAACCACTGACCTCCCGATCCACAAGCGCACGCAATAACCATGCTATTCTGCGACCGATTTTATATTAGCAACACGCTTTACTTCGGAGCAATAGATATCACTCATAAATGAAGAACGAAAGCGTGAAAAAGTCACTTGAGAAGTCAAAGAAAGTTCTAGAAAGCGCAAAATTGTAAAGCGAAAAATTTGCATAAAAAAGACACACACGTTTACAATAATTGCTATGAACTTTGTTCAAGAGCAATTAATAACAAGCAAAAACAACGATTGATCAAATCAATACCGTTTTTAATGTCATTTAGTTGCAATTAGCAATAAGGCTACCATTGGTGAGAGTAAAAAAATTATTTATTAAAATAAACAATACGTCAATTTAGTTGTGGAACCCATAAAGATTAAAAAGAATTAAGATAATAATTTGAGATTAATTTGTATGTTCTACAGTTTCAATTAGTAGACGTTAGAATAACTTGGTGAAATACAAGACGTTAAATTTTTTGATCACATTATTGATAAACTAACGAAAAGTTGTCTAATTATTGCATGGTTATTGAGCGGAGCTTTATAACAGGGCGACTTATTATTTGAAACAGCAAGCACATAGCAAAAGATGGTCCGGGAAATTACTACTCCAGATTACATTCCATAATGGGAAAATCCCTAAAAGCAGAAGTCTTGATTTGATGTCAATTAAAGTGGAAAAACTATGTCAATGCTTTTCAAAGCCATGCTAAATAGCTGAATTGGCGTCAAATTTTTTTAAAGCCAGATTTCCATTAAACATAGCCTGAAGATTACCGGAAAATAGCCGCGATATCTTTAGATTACGTTCATTTCTTTAGACGCTGCAGAAAAAGTTGGTTCAAAAACTCACTATTATTGTTAAAAATAAATATTGTTCAGGAATATGACTTAAATACTTACTAACTAATTAATCAGAGCAATCAAGACTTCTTCCTGGACAAGTTGGGCGAAAGCTAGCCAGAGAGGTATGTGCGGCCGTTGTCTGAAAATCACACGACCTTTAACGTATTATCAAATTTTTAAATAAAATTTGACAAAAAAGAAAATTTGTGCAAACTCAATCAAAAAATTACAACACCAGCTGATAAACTGAGTATAGGAACTAACAATAATTGAAAGCCAAAAGCAAAAAAAAATTGTGCGGTTATATTCTATTTCCACCCAATGCCAAAATAAAAGTCCTTTAACCTTTTTGCGTTTAATAGGGCAATTAAAAATTAGAAATTGATATTAGAAGGTTATGTTTATCATACTAACCAAGCTTGGCACAAGTCCAAGTAACTTTCACAATCAAAAATGGTTACGTTAATCGTGGAAAAAAGTGACAAGTATAAATTTTGCAACGATTTCGAGCTCTCAATTAGCCTAAAACCTTATTGCTGGAATTTAATTAGTAATGACTTGAGACCCGACTCAGAGAGTCAAAATTTTGTCAAAATTTTCAAAATGTAGCACGTTTACCGTTCAAATTTAATTAGTGGATAATTCGAGAATATCTTCCACAATAGCAAGTAAAACACAATTTTCTGACAACTTAGACAAACTTATTTTTACTTTTTATGAAAGTCAATAGCATACATTAATCCTGCTAATACGAAAAATCAAGCAAAAACTGGTGAATTTCAAGTTTAAGCAATTAATTGGACATTTTTTGTTGTACAGTTGCTACTAAGATTAGAATTTTTGAACGATAAAAAACATTTAAGTAGTTGTCATTTAAGTGAAGAGCCAGAATTTCAAATAGTCATTCTCATTCTTCTCTTGTGCGCCATTGCATTGAACAGAAAAATATGGAAACTCATTGAAACAAAAATTGCTAATAAAAATTTGGTAAAACTTTTCAGAAACATTTTCTTTTTATTGGATTCGATGTCACATACCTCCAACAGTAGAAAACATATATCAACTAACGTCGGATGAATTCCTCTCGAAGACAGGCTGTGAGCAATTCAGAGTGTAGCTTAGAAATTGTTTGGGTGCAAAAACTCGCCCCTTGATATGGGTTCGAACCATCGACCTCCAGAATAGCAGTCAGACATCTTAACCACTAGGCTAAAGCCACGCTGTTACTCAACCGCTAACGATCACATTTATACTAGCAACACACTTCATTTCAGAATGAGAGCAATCGAAATCACTCAAAATGAAGAAGCAAAAATTGGAAATATCACTTGAGAAGTCACAGAATGTTCGTCAACAAAAGTGCGAAATTGGTCAAGCTAAAATTTTGAATAGAAAAGACCAATACATTTACAATAATTGCTTCAAATTCATTCGAAAGCAATTAATAAACATAAACCGACAAATGTCGAAAGAATTGCTCTTGAACGACAGGCGAGGCATTTTAATTCAGGGGCTGTAGCCTAGATAAATTTTTCTTTACCGGCGCAAAAAACCTCCCCCCGCCGGATTCGAATCACTGATCTCCCGATCCACAACCACACGCAATAACCATGCTATTCTGCAACCGATTTTATATTAGCAACACGCTTTACTTCGGAGCAATAGAGACAACTCATAAATGAAGAACGAAAGCGTGAAAAAGTCACTTGAGAAGTCAAAGAAAGTTCTAGAAAGCGCAAAATTGTAAAGCGAAAAATTTGCATAAAAAAGACACATACGTTTACAATAATTGCTATGAACTTCGTTCAAGAGCAATTAGTAACAAGCAAAAACAACGATTGATCAAATCAACACCGTTTTTAATGTCATTTAGTTGCAATTAGCAATAAGGCTACCATTGATGAGAGTAAAAAAATTATTTGTTAAAATAAACAATACGTCAATTTAGTTGTGGAACCCATAAAGATTAAAAAGAATTAAGATAATAATTTGAGATTAATTTGTATGTTCTACAGTTTCAACTAGTAGACGTTAGAATAACTTGGTGAAATACAAGACGTTAAATTTTTTAATCACATTATTGATAAACTAACGGAAAGTTGGCTAATTATTGCATGGTTATTGAGCGGAGCTTTATAACAGGGCGACTTATTATTTGAAACAGCAAGCACATAGCAAAAAAGATGGTCCGGGAAATTACTACTCCAGATTACATTCCTTAATGGGAAAAGCCCTAAAAGCAAAGTTCTGATTCGATGTCATTTAAAGGGGAAAAACTATGTCAATGCTTTTCAAAGCCATGCTAAATAGCTGAATTGGCGTCAGTTTTTTTAAAGCTAGATTTCCATTAAACATAGCCTGAAGATTACCGGAAAATAGCCGCGATAGACGTTTGTTCTTTAGATTACGTTCATTTCTTTAGACGCTGCAGAAAAAGTTGGTTCAAAAACTCACTATTATTGCTAAAAATGAATATTGTTCAGGAAAATGACTTAAATACTTACTAACTAATTAATCAGAGCAATCATGACTTCTTCTTGGACAAGTTGGGCGAAAGCTAGCGAGAGAGGTATGTGCGGCCGTTGTCTGAAAATCACACGACCTTTAACGTATTATCAAATTTTTAAATAAAATTTGACAAGAAAATTTGTGCAAACTCAATCAAAAAATTACGACACCAGCTTATAAACTGGAGTATAGGAACTAACACTAATTGAAAGCCAAAAGCAAAAAAAAATGTGCGGTTATATTCTATTTCCACCCAATGCCAAAATAAAAGTCCTTTAACCTTTTTGCGTTTAATAGGGCAATTAAAAATTAGAAATTGATATTAGAAGCTTATGTTTATCATACTAACCAAGCTTGGCACAAGTCCAAGTAACTCTTTCAAGATCAAAAATGGTTACGTTAATCGTGGAAAAAAGTGACAAAAAAGTATAAATTTTGCAACCATTTCGAGCTTTCAATTAGCCCAAAACCTTATTGGAAATTAATTAGTACTTACTTGAGATCCGACTCAGAGAATTCATTGTTATTATGATCAGTGATATAGTTAGTTTTGAAACCGCTAATTTTCTTCTTAATACACAATGCGCGCGACTTTACTGAAATAATCGCCAACTAAGCTTTTTCATTTTGGTCTAATTGAGAAGTTGTTAACTGTCGCGTTTAGTAACCGATGGCAACGGTGACGGCACGAAAAGTGTGAGTGCTAAGAAGTGTAGATTTTTAAGCATGTTCGTGGAAAATAGTGACAAACGATTAAATTTATTTGAGAAATCGGACATTTGCCACGTACTGACACTATAAGAAATCTCACTTCAAAATCATTCTTCCATATCACCAACCGAAATTGACTCCAAAAATTGAAGTGCTCGAATAGAACTCTAAACACATATAGCATCCGAATTGTGAATCTTTAGAAAATCTTATTAAGTTAAAAAATTATCCAAAGCTTAAGACCATATAGAGAAAAGGCAGAAATACGAAAGCATAAAAATCATTTCTTTAAAAAAGGGACAAAGAAATTCTGTTGTGGCTTCTGAACAATAAAAAGGAAATCAAGGCAACTTATAAAAAAAGTCGAGCCAATCATTAATATTCATCACATCAAAAAGGAACAAATCGAATAATCAATTTAAAAAAACATGAATAAGCAAAATCAATGAGCCTCGTTAGACTAAAAAAAAAAACTTCCAAGTAGAGAACAAGTGCGAAAAGCGTTGTAAACAGCAAATTGACAGAATATTAGGGCTCCCCAAATGTCGCTTGTGAAAAAGAAATTTCTCAGCTAAATATTTTATAAACATTTTTCCAACACTATGAGAGAAGTTATTAAGTAAACATTCTCTTATAACTTCTCTTCACTTTTGCTCCACATATTGAGCTAAACACTTTTACAGGCGGCCTTTCTTTTTCCACGAACACCTAATCGATAACTCAATTGATCACGATAACATCACTTAGCGAAAAGCCAGCAAAACGCCACTGATAGCTCTACTCAGCAATTAAAATCGTGAACAAAAAAACGTCATTAACAAATTAAAATGGTCATTGTGTGTACATATCCGATGTATTTAATGATACGTAATGCATTTGAACGAAGAGCCCACAGAAAAGACTTAAACCCGTTTTTTTCCTAAACAAAGAAATCTTAGATTTTCGTTGATACCACTTGCCGTTCCCACATTTTTACAAAATGCGGAAAAATATATGCCAGGCTGGCTTTTTTCGTCAAATTTTCACTTTTTAATGACTGGGATTTTGAAATTTAAGATTAAAACGAAGAGAGAAAATTGTAATAAAATTCGACAGATAAAGGGGAGTTTTGATGGTCACGAGTAATTCTTTACAGTTTCACGCCTATAAGTAAACCATTTAAATTATTAGACCAAAAATTTCGAAAATCTGTTTTTCTTCCTAAAAATATTGCTTAATTTTTTTTGTTTCTCTGTTTTCTACGAATTAAAAACTATTGTAAGAACTATTGTTTCACTGTATCGAACGAAATTGTTCGCCAAAAGACTTAAGGCAGTTTAGAGCTCCAAACCAAAAGCAGAAACATGTATACTTTTCTGAAGTTGCTTTTGCAAACAATTTTTCTTAGTTTTTGATCCGAATTAACAACTGAAGGATTTTCAAAACCGGGGACACGTAAAAAACCATTTTCATGGAATGAATATCAATATCACATCAACCAAACTCATAGCTCAAACGTAAAGATGGAAATCTATTCATATCTTTTTTATTTTCATTCCCTAACATGTCAGAGCAGATCAATCGAACAAACCTCCTCGAGCATACGGCAATACTGAAGAATTTGGGATTTAGAGTTTATTGAGCGCCAGGTTGAAAAATGAAATACAAGTGATCACACTTTTTTTGAAAAAAAAAGAAATTTTTTCACCCGTCCTTGTTTTCAGTTTCTCTTCGAAATGATCTGTTCAGACTGAGGATGTTTCTGTCAATTGAGCAATAAAATAGTTTATTGATTGTGAAAGTCCTCATATAAAATTTATTTTGAAAGATAAAAAAATGTATTTCTTTTTTTTGCAGTTCACACGAAAACTATAAAAATTTTCTGTTGCTTTAAAGATACTCCGAAGAGTGAAAAGGTAGAAACATAAAATTCAATGATAAACAATAATCTTCAATGCTACAAAATAAGAACCTTTAAGGAGAGCTTTCAACGTTCTCTTTAAGGAGAGCTTTTAAAGTTGGACACAAAATTGTCAGAGTGCAAAAACTGTGAGAAATCATTAAAATATATAAACATATAAATTGTTACAAATTGCGGTTGAAAATTTTTCCAAAACCAAAATTTGATTCTTCAAATCTCGCTGGTAACACATCTGCGAGATTTCCAAAAATTAGAAACTACGTTATGCTCATGAGACCAAAAATGACAAAAATTGTTTCTAAAAATTTCAAGTTTCATTTTAATTTAAAGTTTAGTAACAAAAATGCAATTACCGGTACAATTGCCTCAACCAGTCCAAACCTATTTATTAAGAAAAAACGAAGAAGAACTTATTCAAGGTGACAACCTGTAGTTAAGATCAATTGCCAAAAAGAAACATTTTTAAAAATTTAATTTTTGATGTTGAGGTTTGTATTTATGTGATTTTCTTTGTATGTGCATTGTGCGTGATGTGAGTTTGTATGGGTTGTCTGTGTATTTATGTTTCAAAGTGTACACTAGTCTTTCTAGAATGTGCTAAGGAATTTTCGTAGTTTTAGTGTGCCGAAATGGGGTAGAATCTAAGGGGAGATAACGATATAGTACTGATATGAAAACAAATCGCTGAGAATAACTTGTTTAAAAGTCTAGCTAATTCTGTACGTATCATTTAATTAAGCAACAGTTTTGCGACAGAGAATAAATTAATCTGATACAAATTTCACCATCCAGAGATGAACACCACAGATAAATGCAGCGCAAAATCTTTTAACTAAAAACGGTTTTTTTTAAAATCAAACTTTATATCCAGAATGATAATCCGTTTTTGCGATAGTTCACCAAAAAGAAAAGCCTTTAATTTCTGAAAGCTTTTGAGATATCACTGAAAATTACTTAAATTGAAAAGGTGATTGGCAATGGAAATGAGTCTCAAAATGTAATATAAGAATCTAAGAGAAGTTATTAACTTACCCTTATTATACTAACGACGCTGCCTTCCTTCTAAGGTGGATGATGTACTGGACACTGATCAACTCATCTTACACCTTGGGGAAATTAAATCAGTCGATCTAATTACAATATTCAATCAATTAACCCAAAACCACGTCAAGTGCAAACGTCAAGAAGCAAAAGTGCGCAAAAAGCAACTAACTAGCCGCTCAATACAACGAGTCCGAGCAAAAACGAAACATAAATCTCCAATATAGAAAACAAATAATGAAAACAGTACACTGATTTTTAAATTGGCGATTATATCAAGTGGTTATGGAAAGCCAGACTAAATCCACAGTTTGTCAATCAAGCATAACGAGTTAATATCACTCTGCTGAAAATAGACTGCTTACAGTCCCCTGAAGTGCTGTAAAATCCCATACAGGTAACCATCTTGAGGCATAATTAAAAACCGAGGCAACCAATAGAAAAGATAATATGCAGCTCAACAAACAAACTCAGGTCAATAGTCCAAAAATGATGTAAGAAACACACCAGGAACAAAAAAAATTCATTTTCAGCCGAAAAATCAGTCATAATTATCGGCTTAATTTTCGCAAGAAATGCGCTGAAAAGTGATAAAAATATTTTTGTTCAGCATCTTCAGCTTTCGCATAGTGAAGATCTCTTACCAATTTCCTCATATTCAGCACACTTCTTAAATAATTATCTGCTATCCGCTCCCACCTCGACTTGAAAATTGTTACCTTCAGATCAAATAAAACACCCAACGCATATATTGCCGTTGAAAAACTCCATGAACATTTTTTTTCAATTGCGTTAGCTGCGATAATTGTGTAAAAATGTTTTCAGAAAGAAAATTTGCCATCAAATGAACAAAATCCGTTATTTTTCGATTGATAGATGACTGTTGGAACAAAGTTTCAACGGCGATAGTAAAAAACGCCTAATTTTCACAATTTTTCTGAATCCAATTGTGGAGGATGGAGCTTTATGCCAGAGGAGCTTTTTTAAGACACATGTGACCAATTTTTACATATCGACCAATTTTTACGAATAAGGTAGTTTCATGCAAAAACTCCTGAAAAGTACACCGATCTGGTGAAGCAGAATTTTAAATTTTTCTTTCTTCAGAAGTAAACAAGTTTTGATTTTTCACGCAAAACAAATCATTTCACAAATCAAAAACGTATGAATGTGTGTGCGTGTGGTGTGCGTTCACTTATGTATGTTTGGCGAGGGAGCGAGAGAGCATACCTGAGCACAAAAATGAGTGTGTACGAGCACATATGGTAACATAAACATGAAAGCATGTGTATGTGTACATGTTCTCGTGTGCGTGCTTCTGCACCCTATTGTGAGTAAAAAAATAGAGCGCCCGCGTGTGTGAGTGAGTGAGTGAAAGAGAGAGAGAGAAGATGCTAAAATAAATTTACTGAGCGAAGACCTTATTAATATTCTTAAGATTTTAACAATAAGAATTGGCAAGGAATTTTTTGGTTGTTGGTTTCTCATAGATAAATTGTTCACATATTTCATGCGAATCAGAAGTCAACGCTGTTTTTTGACACTACGAAGTAGCAAAAGGTAGAGAAAATGCTGGTCCTATTAGGGTTTGATTTGTTCCTAACTGCTGACGTGAAGTGCGAAAAGGATGTCTGAACTTTCAGTTTTCAGTGATGTTTTTTTATTGCAAGTGGATTCCAAAAATATCCCCTACATGGCAGACGAAGGTTTATTTTGTCTTTTAGTTGCAATTTGATAGTTTTGAAGACAAACCACAAAAATGAAGCACCGAAATAAAATCAGTGAGTGTCATAGTAAATTTTGCTGCAGCAATATTCTTTGGGTTTTTATAGGGTTCTTGCAAAAAAACGCACAAGGCATAATATTCGATCTTTAGAAGTGTCTTTATTATTCAATTTTCATGCATGTAAACATTGGCCCGAAATTTTTCAAAATGATTTTAATTGGCGACAAGAATTCCAGTAAATTTTTGTTATTAAATGCAGATTTGAGCATTCTGATCTCCATTGGAATCTTTTTTTACTCCATTTTTGCGTACTTTCTGTCTCAAAATGGCATTTGCATGATTTGATCGTTAGCACTTAAGTCTAATGTCATTGTTCACATTAAATTGGAAATTTTTGAGGCAAGCTTCTAGAAACAGTTCGATTTGATAAATATACATTGCTTTTCTCAATTGTTTTGTATTCGTAAGTATACATCTACGAAATTACCGGATGTTTTTAATTGTAGAATATCAGTTAAATTTTTAAAATTGGCCCCTTTTTATACGTTGTCGATCTTTAATGAACCAAACGTCTGGGTTGGAACGGTTGCAGTGCTTCGCACAGCAAACCGCGCTTCAGCATGCTTTATTCTAGTTTAGTCAAATTTTTAAATAACCAATTATTTTATAATTACAGTTCAATTCTAATTGTGCCTTTTCTTCAAAGGCAAATTTTGTAGTAAAAGATTGAAAACAAAATGATTAAAGAGTCCGTTATTTTAACATAAAATTAAGGCTTCACAAAATTAGACGTCCTTCTGTTTCCATCAGCAAAAAAGTTTCCTTTTTTCTGTTAATAATGGCTCTATTAAACAATAAAAATGTTTATACAAACATCTTCAGAAAACCTGATAATTCACCAAATAACTAAACACTTTGTCAACACGGAGCAACTTGTTTCTATTTCCGTCTCAAGTCACCAGGTTTTTCGCTGTTGTATTTGAAATTTTGCACTTCAGCTGTTTACATAATTCAGAACTTTTACCGAACAGTTATAGAACTTTTATAAAGTTACAACCTAAACAAAATAAAACGTCAGCACTTATATTTGCCCATTTTGTATACACAAATTAAGCTTCTTGACAAGAGCTACATACCTTTTGCATAATTTTAAAACCCGAAATTTACCTTGGCATCCTTTTGGTAAATTTCGGGTTTTAAAATATAGCTTGAACATTTTGAGCAGGCTATTATCTGCTGATATTGAAGACACTAAAGCCACAGGTACATATAAATACAATAAATTTTCGTGCTTTCACCAATAGTGTTTAATATTTTTTGTTACCTGTCTCTTAGCTCTTCGAGTAATTTTTTTTGTTTAGACGGTTATATGTAGCACGTTTTCTCTCTTACTCAACATATTTGTTTTAATTTTTTCGGAGAAAGTCCAGAAATTTACTCGTAAACTGCCTTTTAGTTTCAATCTGCATATCAACTTTCTCGAACAAAAAATATTCAAATTTGGTGGATTGTTCGAACCCAACGCTTAATGCGCTTTCATTTGATACTACTGTTTTCTTCTAGTCCGCTTTATAAAATTGGTATTTTAACAGAGGAAAAAGGCAACCTGCTATACAGTTTTACACCATTTTCCTAGGAAATGTTGAAACAATAATGAAGCAAGACTGATCATCACAAGTGTGAAAAAACGACCCGAGAGGTGTTCGATGCCAGTCCTTGATCTTAACCACTGAGATATATGCTTTCTGCTAGTTCACCGCCTTTATGCTAGAAACTCAGACTTAAATTCAGAATGAGAGCTAATTTAGATCACTTAAAAAAATCAAGAAATCAAGCGTGAAAATGTCATTTCAGAGAGAACAATGTTCTAGAACAATTAGACGAAAATTTTGAATAAAAATGACACACACGTTTACAATAATTGCTTCAAACGTCGTACGAAAGCAATTACTAAATTATAGAGGGCGGCACTATCATAAAGGGACTAAGGACGAGGATATCGCATACATACAACAGAAGGAGAACAGAATCCGCTATCTTTCTAGATAGCCCCTGTAAAAACAAAACGAGATGTTTCTGAGAAATTAATCACAGGACTCACCCCCTTTCTACGAACTAAAAAGGAGTAAATTATTTTTGCCTCGCATCCATTGATTAAAAATTCGAAAAAAACTGATTGCTAACCTTAAAATAAATTTGGGAATAGAACTAAAATTCGATATCCTTAACATTCACTGGTTTGGAGCGTAATACAGTTTTAAGGATGCAGTTTATTGAGTGCTTATTAAGAGAATTTCCATATTTGTTGCATATTTAGTTCAAATTTGTTCAACTTTTGTTAAACTCAAAAGCAACTCAAATAAATCGTAGGCCATAAAACATCAATAGCGTTAGCATAGTCTGTTGACCTCACAGAAGTGAGAAAAAATATGCGCATCAATGATGTCACAAATGCGTGCAAGAGATGACGCAAGACATCAAATTTTATTTGAAGAGCGTCATAATCATTGAGCACCATAATCTTATTCAACTATAGACTATGAACCCATAGTTTGCGCAATCACACAAAAAAGGAAATATATTAACCAACAGGGGAAAATCGAGAACAATTAATCAATTTACTTAGCGGCGAAAGTCAAATTATAGCGCCAACACATTTAATATTATGCCAAAATAGCCGAAACAATCAATTAGACCATTAAGTGTGATTCATTTGAATTTCAAAATCTGTCTAGCAAAACGTATACAAGTTTGTTAGATCTGAAACATCAATAACCAACTAACGTCGGGCGAATTGCTCTCAAACGACCGGCGAGCGGTTGGCTTCGTCAGTACATGGCCACTGTTTAGTGATGTTAGCTTTAGCTTGATTGAAGGGGCCTGAGATAAGGGTAATAGACGATGACATCACGCCACATAACAGCCGCTGAAGTGCGGCATCAACAAAAGAGTTAAGGAGAGAGAGCGAGAGAGTGCAAGATTAAACGTGAGCGAGAACGAGAAGGAAGGAAACGACAGCCAACACAAAGAGAGAGAGCTAGAAATTTTTTCCATGATATTTTCCAGCTTTGTTAGTAACTAAATCATATAGAAAAAAACTGAAAGTGTAAAATTCAAAAGAAAAGTTTCCACATTTCGCAGTGAAGAAAATGTTCAAAAACAATTTTTTTCTCTGGATTTTTGTCATGTAACCCATCTGCAAGACTTAAAAAGCGTCGTTGGCCAGTAATGATGTAATGATCGCTAAAAGTATTCAAAAATTTGAAAAACAATTGCATATTTTAACACAATCTTGCTAAAATTCGTGACATTAATATCTTCAAAGCACCATTCCATTGTCGCAAGAGAATATCCAGTATCCCCATTTCAAGCATTAAACAGTTTCACTGGCTCATAAAGATCCATACACTTTGAACTTGATAACAATTTTTCAAATTAAATTTTATCAAAAAATTGCAAAAATTCGAGTCATTAAAATAATGATAACCATTCAATTAACTCTAGAAACTAAGAAACAGCTTACTATCAAACCTCGAAGGATGTTTCTTGGCTCTTGAGGCTGGAAAAACATAAAAAATGACTTACAATTTCAAAAAACATGAAGATTGCTAAAAATTTTTCAAAAAAATGTTAAAACTCGTTAAATGTTATAATCTTCAAAAACACTCCACTGCATCTAGAAACCATACAATAAGTTATTATCAAACTCGAGATGAAGTTCCTTGGCCCTTGAATCTCGATAAACCTATAAAATGACAAAAAAGAATTCAAAAAACTTGAAAAAATTGCAAATTTTATGAAGAAATCGATAAGACTTGGTAAAAGTAAAAAGTTGAAAACTATTCTATGGCCAATAAAAAATTTTCAGTAACCTATCATCAGGGCCTAGAGGAGGTTTCCTGGTTCGTGAGGCTGGAAAAACTTAGATAATGACAGTAAATTTTGAAAAATTTGAAAAAATTCAAGTTTTATCATGATGTTAAGATGTTGAAAACCATTCCATTACCACTAAAAACTATGCAGCAAACCCTATTATCAAACCCTTAAGGAGGTTTTTTGAACCATGAGGCTGAAAAAACTTGAATAATGACAATAAATGTTAATTTTTTTTTAAAAAATGCATTTTTTGTCCAAAAAAATGCTAATATTCGTGATCTTAAAATCTTGAAAAAGTCCAATACGCCTAGCAACTGTACAGTAACATATTATCAAACCCTAGTGGAGGCTCCTTGGCTCTTGAGGTTGGATCAACCAAAAAAACGACAAAATTTTTCAAAAACCTTTAAAAAATTTGCAAGTTTTGTCAAAAAAATGCAACAATTCGCGATGTTGAAACCACTCTATTACCACTAGAAACTATGCCGTAACCTACTAGAGTGGGTTCCTTGACATCTAGGGCTGATAAAACTCAAAAAATGACAAAAATTTTCAAAAAGCTCGAAAAAATTGTGAAAATTTGTATAAATTTGCTTGTTTTAGCGAGCGGTTGTTCGTCAGTAGCTAGCCACGGGGGGTGGGGGTCAACAGTAGTTGGGGGGGGGGGGGGGGGGGGGGGGTTCTTCAACCTCTATTGAACCACTCTTCACACCATAAGTATAAGTCTCCAAAACGGTTTGGGCTGAAACAGAGCTGAAAGGCTCTAAGAGCACTTAATGCCCGCAGGGCGCTACCTGTTTATCCCGTTTCTGAGGACGAAAAGTCAAAAGCGTCAGACGAAAAATCGGTCAAGCGAAAAATCGCATAAAAAAAGACCGACAGGACTAATCTAATTGCTACAAACTTCGTTTGAGAGCAATTAAAAACATCACATTTCAGAACTGGTAAAATATTCGAATCGATCTATCGATCTGCGCAGCCTAAATGTTCCCTAAACCATATTTGGGATCAAAAAAACTTTGACTTAATGAAATTTTAATGACCGTCTGTAAATTACAGCTGCTTGAAACACTCACGTGCAGAGTTTTAAAATGCCTTATCTCTGTGGTAACAGATTTTAGAGAGCAAGATTTTCCTATATACAGTGCAAGATATTAACTAAACACGTTTCAAGCATGGTCACGTGAATCGAAAAGTGCGGCCACTTTGAAGGTCAGGCTTACATGTCGCGAGGCTCTCGATTCCTGCCAGATTCTCTGTGAATTAGTTATAGTTAAGTAACATATAAGTGCAATGCTCAAAACACGTTCACTTAAGAAAACTGGGGTCTTTCCCATTATTCCCCTTCCCCTCCCCCCACAAAATTATAGCCCCCACCCCATTACTCGGGAAAATGCATAGAATAATAACTAACGATAAACAAAACAGTTGAATCAAAATTTTCCAAATTCAGAGGAACAACTGAAAAATGCAAATAAGCCTGTTCTAAACTTTACCATCAACTATCACTTAGTTCAGAACCACTATAATTTGATTTAGAAAAGAGAGAAAAGCTGTGCTGTGAAATTTTGTAAACGAATAATGTTCAAAAACCTAATCGCTATCTTAAAACGTAAATTGGTAAAAATCAATACTAAAAAAATCCGATACCAAGGCACTGGATTATAGGTTTCATGGAGCGGCGAAATATCAAGATACTTCAATCATAAGACACGATAGTAAAAAAATACAATTTTAAAACATTTCAGAGAAGTTGCACGACGAAATTTTTCTTCTAACACGGAAAAATACATAACTCTGCAGTCTAATTCTCCAAGAACACTCTGAAGATTAAAAGACAAAAAACTTTACGTCAATAGATTTATTGTATCAGAAACAAAATATTGTCTTAGGTTAAAAAGACTCGGATTACCTGTAAGGAACAGACTAGACAAACACAAATCGTGCAACATAAATCGTCAAGAGGACCACTAACAAAAACACAGTGACCTTGATATCCACTTTTTCCATAAAAATATCAAGATCACACCAATCTGCGCGATTTCTTGCAAACGTTTGTCCACAAATTCTACTTCCTCGCAAACTTTTTCTCTGAATCATTTATCGTATTGCCTGAATCCAATTTTTCTGATTAAAACTAGCAGATTCCAGGAGAGAAAAGGAATATGTTCCATCTTACCTATGAAGATGATATTGAGATCATGAAAATACACGACCAGAGCAAAATTTGAAAAATATTTGCTCAATCTGTGCTTATATACCCTTGTTGTTGAGCATTAGCAAATTTAAAAGCGAGTAAATGCAAGTGTATTTCACAAAAGGAAAATCTGAAAGCTGATTACTCATGTTTGTACAAAAAAACTGCAGCAAATATGAAAAATACCAATTAATAATTGCCTGTGTGGTTCAGAAATCTGCAATTAATGTTCACAAAGTCCAGCACAGACCCTCGTTAGAGTATATATTAAATTTCGAGTATTGCTATCAAGTACACAGTAATGAAATCGTAAGTTTTTAGCACGTGCCTCCTGGTACACACCGTGAAGACCCGAAGATCAGAGACTGCTATCTTCCTTTTTCTACATTATTCGCTCTTTATGAGGTCATTTGTGGCTTTTATATGAGACGCGTAAGGTAAGACTCGAATAATGAATAACTTTCGTAAAGTATTTTACACTTTCAAAAACTCAAAAATAAACGAGTTTTGTGATTTGAAACATGGTAAAAGACATTTCAAAGACGGCTTGCAATACAGTGAAACTGTTCAAAATTTTCAGAGACATTGATAGCACAAAATTGTGCATAAAAAGATAAAAAGGAAGAAAAAAAAATTAGTTCAACCAATCACCAATCCGACAAAAACACCACATGCCAAAGGGCACTCAAATACTTTAAAGAGCAAATAAAATCCAAAAAATCCTTTAAAAACAGATTGCGTTAATTTGGTTGATAAAAATCTATCACAAATAGCATCCGTTTAAACTACCAGCTTATTTTACTTACAAAGAATGTGAACTCTACCACTCAATATCCAAGATACAAATGCAGTATTCACGGCAGAGTTTTTTTCGCCTTCATATTTCGCGAAATAAAAAATCAGTTATGCTCCGTTAAAAAGTCAAGCTAGTTGTTCCGACCCTCTTGAGGGGGGAGGAACTATATACTCAACTGGGTTTTTTTTTTGTTCAGTGAATTTTCGCCGCTCGATATATTCATCGTAGAGAGTTGAGACTGGTATCATTAGAAAGCTCGTCCAGCGTAGAATATGGAATTAAAAAGATTTTTTTAATTTTCGTTTTCTACAGGGAGTTATCGAGGCTTAAACTTCTGAGAAAAGAAGAGTGAATTCACGTTGTTTTTATTCACATTTTCCGGAATTTTTGCCTAAATTTTCGTCAATTTTGCTAAAATTTGTTATAATTTTTAAGAATAGTGTCGTTGATTTCATTTTTGAAGACGAACAAGCATTTTTGATTGTTTTGATTTAATTTTTTGGTCAAAAAATCTGGATAAACATTTCAAAATTTAGCCTTTTTCATCAACAACAGCACGAAATAAGCTACTTTAGTCCACTTTGATTAAATTTGCCTACAGTACACCCCCAAACAACACTCATACAATCTTTGTAGACTCAGAGGGGGGCTATTTCTACTTCAGAGTCCGCAGAGAGTGCCTTGTAGTTAAAACTTTGCCGTTTTTTGCTAACTTTACTCGTTGATTATCAAAAATGCAAAATTTATTTTGAGTTTCAACTCAGAAATTATCTATATCTACAACATTGAAAAATCAATTGTTCTTAACGGACAATAAGTATTAACAGGGCTAGTTTTGGGCCATTCTTGGACTGTTACAATCCAAAAAAAATCGGGTTGTAATCAGTCGGTCTTTTTTTTTAAAAAAAAGACTTTTTTTAATAATAAAGAACAGAACATATCAAATCAAAGCTCAGGAGTGATAGGTCCAACCAATTCGCTTGCGAAACAGCTCCAGGCTAATTCATTTAGTTTTTTAATTGAAAGTTTATGGTCGTTTTTTTTTTAAAAAATAATTGACTTTTCAATAAATAATGGCTTAATTGACTTTTCCTCTATTTTTTTCTTAATTTGTTCAACTTCCAGCTTAGTGTCAGCAAAAAAAGACTGCTTCTTCTTTCTACTGAGTTAACATTTATTCTCGGTTGCAGTTTTAAGCCTGAAATTATTGTTTTCTGGCTTTGATACTACAAGATTTTAGATTTTTGTTTGTTTTGATATTTGCCAGTTTTTCATGTTTTCTAATTTTGTCACATTATCACATTATTGACAGTTCTCATGTCACCTTATTAGCATTCAAATTAAAACACAATTGAACATATTAAAATCTTGAAAGATATAAATCATCGTTTTAATGGCCTCGACGCCTCTTTCTTGAAGAAATCAATTGAATTTTTTAATTTTGTCTTAACTGTCATTTATACTTTGTCGTTTCGGTCGTATGAAATTTCCTGTTTAGTGATAGCTTTCATTGGCTTTTCATGGAAGAATAGAAAAACTGATATTCTGATATTAGCAGATAGCTGATGGCTTTTATGACTTTCAAACCCATCGTTTTCCAAAATTAAAAAATAACTTTTTTAACTTCGCAATTTTGTTCTTTTTATGTTTCTTTTTGTTACCTAATCTCGTTAGTTGATTACAGGTCAAATATGACATTATGGGTGTCAAGGGAATAAAAGGGATTAGTGTCCAAAAATCTTTTTTTTAAAGATTTTGTTATGACCTTACTGGCTTCGACACCGCTTTTTCACAAAAAAAAATTAAATTAATTTGATTTTTGTCATATTTGACGTTCTTTTTGTAGATGCAAGAAATATTCTGGATAATTACAGGTCTCGAGGGTTTCTTTTTCATGAAAAAACGACGATATTTAAATAGCTCTTTTTGTAATTAATGCCTTTCATGACATTGAATGTAATTTTGTTTCGAAAAAAAAATTAAAAGTATTACATACTTTAGCACTCCGCTTTTTTGTCTACTTGTTACCTAGTCTTACTAATGAATGGCCACGTACTACATTATAGCTGTTTAAAGAAGGCGCAATCAAATATATTTTGAGTGCCAAAATTTGGCTTGACGGTTTTGACAGCGTTTTCTGGCAAGTTTCAATTTAAATTTTGTTTGTTCTTTGTTGTTCTTTTTAGCCGCTCTATAAAATGAATAAGGTCAGGTCCTAATGCCCTTCTATAGAAGCAGTGGTAATCGCAAATTTGTGGTAATATTAATTTATTCCTAATGGTATTTATTACTTTGAAGTTAATTGTTTCAAAAAAATAAGTTAACTTTTTTAACTTTTCTGTTTTTGTTCTTTTTTGTATAATTGTTACCCAACCTTTCTATGGACTGGTCGCATATGTTTTCTGGTGATTTTTAAGTTATTTTTGTTTAGTTTCAGGTTTATCTGACGGTATGCTGACTTTGTTATTAAATTTAGTTTTTAAGAGGGACATAAATTTTTTGATATAATTAATGTTTGTTGTTGTTGTTGTTTGATTTTGCTGTTCGTTTTGACTCGCTTTCTTAATATTGACATATTACATCAATCTAATGCATCAATTTTTACTCCACTGAGTTATTTGTTTTGGAGGTTATCTTATCGTTCATACAGAATTTTTTGAAAAAGACTTGGGCTTTTTTGGGATTCGCAAAAAATAATTTTTGGGTTTTTCTATCTGTTCCTCATTTGGTCGCCCATCCACAAAATTGTGGATGGGCGGGGTCGGAACCTTATGTGCCATTGCACATTACCGAGCCGCCTTGTTTGAGTTAAAACTTCGAATATAAACCGACTAACGTCGGAAGAGTTTCTCTCGAACGACGATAGAAGTCTGACATCTTAATCACCAAGCTAACGGCTTTGATTATCACACGCTCACAATCGCTTCTATTTAAAAAAAACTTTATTTCCAAATGAGAGCAATTGACATCACGCCAACTTTAGGAAGTCAACCGTAAAAAATTCATTTGAAAGCGAACAATTTTAACTGACAAAAGGGCAAAAACGGTCAAAATTTTGCATAAAGACGTCACGTTTACAATAGTTGCTTTTACTTTGCTCGAGAGTAATTAAAACTAGGAGGCTCGGTAATGTGCGTTTGCACGTAACATTCGACACCACGTTTTGACTTGATTGTCCACCAAATGCCGAAGAGATAGAAACCCGGGTCGAGGTGTCAAAGCCAAATCTTGCTAAAAATATGTAAGAATTGCGGTGAGAGCGATATAGGAAATGCGATTTCTAGCGTTGAATGCGGTGGAAAGAGAATTTACCGCTAAGAATAGGAAATCTTACAAAAGTTCACCGACCACTTAATTTACCAATAGCTTCACAGTAAAAATTATCGTAAGAAAATATGCAAGACTAGCGGTGAATGCGTTAGGAGCGGCAAAAAATAACTCACCGCTGAGAATCGCAAATCTAACATAAAATCATTGCTAAAAACCCCAAATCTTACAAAAATACACCATTTACCCGCATTCATCAAGTAAAAATGCAAGCACTTTGCGGCTAAGAAAAAACATTTTTTTCACCGCAATTCTTCCATTTTTTCGACAAGACCTCGACCCTTGAAACTTTCAAAAAATCACTTATTGTTCGAAAAAGATTTGTGTATCCATTCAAAAAATTGCTTTCAGCTTACGCACTACGCAAATTAAACAAAAACACATCGGCTGATGATACCTACACTTAGGGAGAGAAAGAGACAAGAAACAACAAAATCAAATAAAAACAACAAGTATTACTTATGAACAAAACTCAACATCTATCGATTTATTTAAAAACTTAAATCAAAATAGCATCAAAAACCAAACTAAACTAAATGACTTGCTTTTCACTAGAAAAGATGTGACCTGCCTTAATTGAGAATAATAGGCAAGCAGACAAAAATGAAAAGAGGCAAAAAATACGTTCACACTTTTTGAAAACTATTAAAATCCAAGACATAAAATTCATTAGCTATGAGCTGAAATTAATCAAAAGCTTCATTTATACCTTCATGCAAAACCATTGAAACAAGTTATTGTCCGGAATGTCATAACAAAAAGAACAAATACAGGCAAAAATCAAAATTCACTAAATTTTGAGAAATAGCGCCGTCGAAGTGTGTAAAACCAAAATCTATTGACCAAAAATACTGAATAAAATCAATTGACCTTCTTTTAACGTCATTAACGTGATATGACAATTGTTATTGAGGCGCCATCAATGTGACTATCGGATAAGGCAGCAAAAGAACAGCAAAAATTGGAAAATGCCAAAAGACAAATTTATAAAACCACATA
The DNA here is from genome assembly GCF_964194025.1 of Convolutriloba macropyga. Lineage (NCBI taxonomy): Eukaryota > Metazoa > Xenacoelomorpha > Acoela > Convolutidae > Convolutriloba > Convolutriloba macropyga. The sequence goes on from NC_134468.1 coordinate 10,876,726, forward strand.
GTATGACCGCCAGAAAATCAATATTTATAGAAAACAGCAACAAAATTTTAACTTAAATCACTCGAAAAAACTGCGACTTTTCTCTTTGCCGAGACTACGCTAAAAGGTGTCAGAAATAAGATTGAAAGTCGCAAAAAACATTATTTTTTTTAAAACCGTAAGACATAACCGTAAGCTTTCAAACAAAAAGTGTCCAATTGGACATATGATTGGACATATCATTAGAGCGAATAATTCCAAAGACTACTAATTTTCAACGAATACAGGCAGAACAAAGTTTCACAAACAAATTTACGCAAACGGCGTTGAAGACAAAAAATAACATGTTTTTCGCTAAAATTATCAAGAATGTTCGCTGACCTTCATTTGCGCATAAGTTTCACCTGTCAATAATTGAGGTTTGATTTGAAATCATTGTAGTGTGTCAACCTCAGGAAATAAAAGGCAAAGGTATTTCAAAAAAATATACAACGCGCCATTACTATACAAAATTTTGAGGTATAGAATTCCACAAGCAGATCAAAATTTGTTTTGCTCCTGCTGTTTCACCAAGAAAACAAAAACTTCTCCAAGTGTTATCAAAATCGCCAATTTGAACAAGTCAAAATTTCAAAATATAAGATGAATTTTGGATACTTATCGAGTTATTTTACCGAAAAACTATTACGCATCAACTGATGTACTAAACTGTTTCTTTTCTTTCAGTTCTAATCTAGATATTTGATTAACGAGACGCAGTAATAAGACTAAATAAGACTATCAAATGCAGGCAAAACAAGAAATCATTAAAAATTTAGGAAAACAATTTGTCGTAGCCTTAAAACCATGAGCTTTAATCAACAAAAACAAAATTTAATAATTGCACCAAATGTGAACATAAACGAACCTCATTTTAATTCAAATTTCACACGAAAACAGCCTTGCCTGGAGTTGGAATGAAAAAGAGCAATATTTGCAAAAAGGACAGAACCAAAACACAATTGGAATCTTTTTGCAATGCAAAAATCAACGAGGAGACCAAAACTGGCCTTGCTATCGCTGCCGACTATTAAATAACTTAATTGTTCTAGAAAACAGCTCAATAGTTTTTTAAGCAAAAAATCTTGATATCCAAAATAAATTATGCATTTCCTTCATAAACACCGGTTGAAATTAGCGAAAGACCGAAAACATGTCATTTCCGAAAATTTTAATCCGAAAATTTGTCATAACCGGAGCAATTAGTCTATATCTGAGTAAACGAAGATCATGTCAGCAGTTTCTATGTCTGCCCCCCGGTCAAACTGGACAAAGCGGGCCAATTAGTCAAATTTGGTGCCATTTTTTTAAATGATGAATTTTCAAAAATTTAGCTGAAAAGTAGCCAAAGCAGTTGGTTCTAACAATACACCAACTCCCTTTTATCTTTAAACGCAAAACGTAAATGAGGCTATTGATAACAATTTTATCATATTTTGAGCAAAAATTAATCAAAATTGAAGGAAAAAAATACGATAGATGTGAACAAAACAACGGAAGTTAGGCTAACCTCCACAAAATTTTAACCTCTGTAACTCTTCGAAAAAATGAAATTAAAAAAATTATAGTTCAAAATTCTGCGCTTGACAAGCTTTCTAATAATACCACTCACAGCCCTGTGCGATGAATATGTCGACGCACGAAAATTGAGACTGAACAAAAAACTCAGTTGAGCATATCTACAAAAGTGGGTGGGAACAAATATAACCAACTAATGTCAGAGAACTCTCTCTCTCTCTCTCTCTCTCTCTCTCTCTCTCTCTCTCTCTCTCTCTCTCTCTCTCTCTCTCTCACACACACACAAACACACACACACACACACGCGCGCACACACAAACACACACACACGCGCGCACACACACACACTCACGCGCGACGCGCGCACACACACACACTTGTGACCGTGGCTCGATTACAAAGTAGCATACTTCAATTGGAAATGGCAACAGCATGGCAATCGGTTTACTAAGGAGTTCCAAATGATGTTACTAGAGCTTACCAAAATATTTTTTATCATCACTTGCATAAATGGTTGAGATTTCTACTTTTCCCGCAACTCATTTCAATCCCCTATATTTTAATATCATATATTTCCACTCAACATTAAATTAATTCCTGAAAACTTTTATCTGAACTAAACTCAAAAAATTTTTAGTTCAGGTATTTATTTACCCAACTCATAATCTATACAATATAGTTCTCACGTCAGTATACTTGAGCGCTTCTACTGAAATAGACTGTTATTTTACTTCCGACTGGATTGACTCCATTTATGATTGTGAAATAATTGGGGAGCCAGCTTCCAAAATCTGCGGAACAAAGAAGGGATATAAATGATCTGAAAAATAACCCCAGAGGAGCCGAGGCAGAAAACAGAAGAAATTTGGCACACAAATTCAAAATCAATTAAAGCGAGTCTTTCACAGCGCTCAAAAAATATTGTGGACAAGTATGACCAGACCAACAGATTTATCAAACTTGCAGAAATCTGATAATTACTCATTTAGCGATACAGAACCTGCACCTAACCGATTATGTAACAATAAGCTAAAGCGTATGCAGCGTAATCTCGGTTAAGAGAAGCCATTTTCTTAGCAATTAGAAAATTTTCATCTAACATCTTAAATTAGGCGAAAACCAATTAAAACACTGATCGACAGGACTTCAAAATCCACTTGACGCTATAATGTACGCAAAGGTCCCTAACATTGGAGTTGGGGCTGCTCAAGAATCTCAGCGGAACCGAAAAATCACAGCCTGGTTCCCAGGCTTTACGCCGGCCTGGTTCTTCTCTGGGTTGCAATTGACTAACAATCTCGTCGAAACTATTAATCGCTCAGTTGTATTAAAGGACTGTAACTTCAACTTCGGAATTGATTTGATTGAAGTTAAGATTATCATAAGTGATAAATTATATTCAATCTTGTGCTGAAGTTTGTAAAGCTTCAGCCAATTGCTAGTACTGTTGCTACATTCTCGTGCAGATATCTCAACTAACATAAAACTTAAAAGATCTTAAGATCTAACAAAACTTAGCATAAGTTGATGTAGAATCAAATTATTGTCTATTCTGAGAGCCAACTGCTCTTGGTAACAGCTCCTTATGGTTCTAAATACAATACAATTTCACTGCCCAAATAAACGGGTTAAAGTAAACGCGAAGCTAAATGTCAACAATAACATCATCACAACTGGTTCCTGATTTGTAAATCAAGTAATGTGATATAGGTCAAAATTTACACTGTAAATGTCAAATTACTGCAATATTTGCTTTTGTTGACATAAGCACGAATGGTTATTACGTATGACTAGATACCTTGAAATATGGCATTGGACAAACAAAAAACTAAAGGTTCACAAAATCAGCACATAACGAAATTTAGCAATAAATTAGAAAAGTATGAAAAATTGTACTTTTGCACCGCTCGTGGGGTCCATGGTAAGCTCACAGGTTACCCAAATCAGAAACTGAGGCCGTTGGTTGCCCAGGTTTTCCCTTCAGAAAGTGGAGGGTGGACAACCTTGCAGTCCCAAAATGTAAAATTTTCGATTGTCATTTTAGAGTTTTGATAAATTCAAAGTTTTTTCAGCTTCGAAATTTATTTCTTGCTGACTGATGTCTCTTGCTTCTGTTCAATAGTGGAACCAACATAAAAGGCGTATTTGATCTTGGAAACATATAATACTATCGCTAACTTCAAGACTGCAATTGACTAACAATCTCGTCGAAACTATTAATCGCTCAGTTGTATTAAAGGACTGTAACTTCAACTTCGGAATTGATTTGATTGAAGTTAAGATTATCATTAGTGATAAATTATATTCAATCTTGTGCTGAAGTTTGTAAAGCTTCAGCCAATTGCTAGTACTGTTGCTACATTCTCGTGCAGATATCTCAACTAACATAAAACTTAAAAGATCTTAAGATCTAACAAAACTTAGCATAAGTTGATGTAGAATCAAATTATTGTCTATTCTGAGAGCCAACTGCTCTTGGTAACAGCTCCTTATGGTTCTAAATACAATACAATTTCACTGCCCAAATAAACGGGTTAAAGTAAACGCGAAGCTAAATGTCAACAATAACATCATCACAACTGGTTCCTCATTTGTAAATCAAGTAATGTGATATAGGTCAAAATTTACACTGTAAATGTCAAATTACTGCAATATTTGCTTTTGTTGACATAAGCACGAATGGTTATTACGTATGACTAGATACCTTGAAATATGGCATTGGACAAACAAAAAACTAAAGGTTCACAAAATCAGCACATAACGAAATTTAGCAATAAATTAGAAAAGTATGAAAAATTGTACTTTTGCACCGCTCGTGGGGTCCATGGTAAGCTCACAGGTTACCCAAATCAGAAACTGAGGCCGTTGGTTGCCCAGGTTTTCCCTTCAGAAAGTGGAGGGTGGACAACCTTGCAGTCCCAAAATGTAAAATTTTCGATTGTCATTTTAGAGTTTTGATAAATTCAAAGTTTTTTCAGCTTCGAAATTTATTTCTTGCTGACTGATGTCTCTTGCTTCTGTTCAATAGTGGAACCAACATAAAAGGCGTATTTGATCTTGGAAACATATAATACTATCGCTAACTTCAAGACTTGCCGGTTCAACTCTCCATGTGCCATTTTGACTCTCGCTGATCGCAAAACCATGTTGTTGCCAGTAAAGATCTCAATGATTCATCCCAGCTTGTACTCACGGGATTTCAAAGAGTCATCTTTTAGCCATAGAAACTCGCCTTCTTCAAGGTTTCGAAAAGATTTGGTGTGAGGGCTGTCAAATCTTCTGGGTCGACACTTCCTGCTGTCAGGGGTCTTGCATTGGGAGTTTGCTCTACAAGACTCCTTGCAGTGCTAAGTACCTTGTCGGTGATGCTTCGGTTGTCCAAAATTAAAATGACTTTCGTGCAACCTTGAACAAGTCTTCCACAGATTCCACCAAAGTTTGGGGCTCTAGGAGGGCTGAAATTGCAAATGATCTTTCTCTGTGCTAAGTCACTTCCAATCTTAGCTTTGTCCCATTCGTCCAGGAATGCCTTAAGTTCCTTGGCTGCTCCAACGAAATTCGTGCAGTTGTCACTGCTGACGGTACTTGGTTAGCCATGTCGTGCAATAAATCGTGTCACTGCAGCTAGACATGACTGTATCCAATAACTGTGTAACTTCGTTGTTTACTGCTCTTGTAATTAGACACAAGAAGCAGCACTACCTCTTCAATGTACGTCGTAGGAATTTGATTTCAAACGGCCCAACGTAATCATCTCAGGTATGGGTGAATTGGAACTCATGTTCATCAAGTGGTAAATCTGCCATCGGTGGATGGATAGGGTTGGCCTTCCTGTGTCTGCATTTGATACATCTCAATTTGATTTTTCCTAACGCATGTCAGTCCACTGATCCAGTACTCTTGTTTAAGTATGTTTCTTACGTATTCTGTGCCCTCATGTAGGTTATCACTATGTGCCCTTTCTAACAGAAATTGTACGACAGGATGCTTCCCTGTTAACAAAATTGGTTGTTTGGAATTGCAATCGAAGTTCGAATGCTGCAGTCGACCTTTCACTCAATTTGTGCCATCTTCTTCTATGAATGTTGACAGTTTTGCGATATTCAATGTTTTCGAGATTTCTTTGCTGTTTAATATCGACTTCGGTTTCGAAATTCGGGAAGCTTTCGGTTTGAACCAATCGAAACAATATTTGCTCTGCTTGGTGAATTTCATCTGTTTTCAGGGATCTTTGTCTGGAACCTCATGCAGTAGGCGACAAATTTTCTGGCTTTGACAAATTATCTTCATCTTTTTGTAGCCATGCCGGCTCATTTAACTACTGGGATTACTTGAGTCCTTCGGTGGACATTCCTATTGTGCCAATATCTGCAGGGTTTTCAGTTTCATTAATATGACACCATTGATTCGTTGAAGAGCTTTCCTGAATCTCTGCTATACTGTTGGCAACAAATACTTGTTGATTCTTGTGTGATGATTGTAGCCATTGCAACACTGTAGATGTATCAGTCCAATGATAGATTTTTTTTTTCATGCTACCTCAAAATCAGCCTCCTGAGGCGAACTCCGTATGCTGCGGCCTGAAGTTCTAACTTCGGAACAGTCGTGAGCCTGATATGTGCCACACAGCACTTCCCATCACGTACGTCAGTATTGACGACACTTGGTCTTGCATATATGCCACTTTGCACGTTACTGCTTCTGAGGCATCAGTGAAAATGTAAAGTCTCAAGTTTGTACATCCATTTTAGATATAAAGTCGATTTGTACATCGTATTTATTTCTCTCAACTCAGAGCACCAATCACTGAAAAGTTTTGAGTGTTCGATTGACAACTCATTGTCCCATGCTTGTCCCATTGCAGCCTAAATGATTTTCAGTAGTAACGGCATCCGTATCGTGAAGGGTGAACATATCCCAAGTGGGTTGAACACTGATGATACAAACGATAGGACAAACCTCTGAGTTCTTGCTCAGTTCCCCGACAGACATAACACTATCTGTGTGAACATTCCAGTTTAGTACAAGGATCAAAAATGATTGTGGTTCAGCTTTGAAAATTTTCACATCTTTCGTTATCTGTCTGTTTCTGGGATTTGTGACTTGACTTCATCGTCACTTATAATCCATTTCGTCAATTTAAATCCACCTTTGCTGAGGATGTATCTGACTTTTTGGTAGAATTCAATTGCTTCTTGGTGTTCTGACTGACTCAAGGAAGTCGTCCATGTAGAAGCTTTGCTAAACCGTTTGACGAGACTTTAGTCGTTGACTGCATTATCTTTTGCCAATTAGTGCAAAGCGTAATTTGCAGAAGTCGTCGAGCTTTTCGCTCAAAAAACAAGTCGTGTACTCGTAAGATTTCATCTTCTTCTATGGATCTTCTCACAAGAGAAATCGTAAATATAGGCTGTCAACGCTTGGTAAAGCAATTTGAAAACATTACTTTTATGTATGTCGGCTGATAAAGCTATTCGGTGTTCTCGGAAGCGAAAAAAAATTTCGATCAAAATCTGCAGCAGGTCTCGTCCAGAATGAGGTTTGTCGTTAAGTGCTACCCCCTGTTACCTTGCTGCTGCGTTGCACACTCCTCTAACTTTCTCGGGATTGTGGGTTGATGTGAGGAAGATGTGGCAAATACCATTGCAGTTTGTCTTTGGCTTGATTCAGTTCATTTTGGTCAACTTTGCAAACATATCCTGCTTTGACATCTGTGTCAACGGTTTCCTAATGAAGCGTTTTCATAGAGTCTTGTCTTTTTGTAGTCGTCGTTCTAGGGACTTTAGTTGCCCCATTCCCGAGTAGTAGTTGTTCGGCAAATTCACTTCGTCCTCTCGTCACAAAAGTCTAACTTCGTATCTTTCACTGTTGAATCGCATTGTTTGCCCCAACGTCTTGATTGACCGTTCTTCATACTTTGAATGAACGGTGACAACGCAGCTTGAGGCGTAAGACTCGATAACACACCACTTACTCAACTGCTTTGAGAATTTATTATCTGAGATTGATATTGCTGTTATTGAAAGAGCTGCTGCTTGCTTCGCTGATAGCGGACTACTTAAGGCCCATCCTGTCTTTGATTTCACTGCCCATGGTGCAACTTTGTCTTCTGACCTCTCGAATTCGAAAGCGTGATGGCTGTCGAAACGGACTTTAAACTCTTGCAACTCCACAATCTGGTCACCCAGCTTAAGTTTCTAAAGCACAAAAAATTGCGCTGTTGTCAAGACTTCTCATGGGCTGAAACAGCTATCAGCACTACTTCAGTCTTGACATCCTGTGAGTCATGAATCCCTGCTATTGATAAGAAAGCTTTGCGGCCTTGAAGTTAAAATTTAGATATCACCGATTTGTCTACAACTGAGATTGAGGATCCCGTCTCACACAGTGCTATCACATTTAGGCTTAAGTCTCTGTTCGTCAGTCTGACTCACACCACTGGGAGAGTTGCTTGAGTGAAGTTGGTTGCTACTGCCGTTGCAGCGTCAGAGACACTTGCTGCAGTTTCCCTCACTGAGAGGTCACCATGCGACCAAATCTGTTTTGTCGCTTTACAGACTGGGGTACACTACATGACCTGCTTTTGCAGTCATTCGACAGCTGACCTAGTCTGAAACAATTGGAACACAGTCAAAACTTCTGCACATGCTCTCATCGTTCAATCCCAACACAAGACCAAATAGGGTGTTGTCCTTCATTGAAAGGACACTCGACGTTCTTAAGTTTTGTTGAATCTTCAGCGTTCGGAGCAAAAGTACTCATCTTCAGCTCATCGCGGCTTGGAAATTTATGTCTGTCGATCGACAAGTTTGTCTGTGCTCATGGATTACCGCTTTGGGGGCAAGCCACTCCTTGAAAACAATCATTTTGCCTCTCAGTAGTCTACGATCTTGCAAATACAGCAACCGCTGTTCTCTGTTGTGGAGAAATTTTTTTCGCTGTTGAACTTGGCCCTCCTGATTCGCGGTCGAATGTGTATCCAAGTTGCGTTAGTGCGTTTACCATGTTTGCAACTACATTTGAAAATTTGAAAATGCTCGTAGAATCCTCTTGCCGAACTGGAAGATGAGCATGCATTTTCTTGAAATTAGCGTGGACTATGACATCTGATCTGCCTTACTTCACACAAAGAATATCCCAAGCATGATAGTATGATTGCCAGCTGAATCCCATTCCCGATATTGCAGCTTTCGCTTGACCCGTGACACTGGTCTTCAGGTATTGCATCAAAGACCCGGCCATTCAGGGTCGGTTACTTTAATTGATTTATGGCTTTCTGGTTTCTTGAGAATGCTCGACTCAGTCAATGACGCTGAAGAGTCCTACGCCAGGATGAAATAGCGGGTTGGTTCTCGTATATTTGCTGAAATGTTTGTCAACTATGCCTTGTGTGACGTTCTTGGGAGGGTCGATAACAGTGTGGAGTCAGTGGCGGCTAGGTACAGACCGTTGAGCTACTCACGTTGCCCACCCTGCTGTTCTTTCTTGATTGCGCCTTGATCCCACACTTTCTATTTCGTCTACCACTGACCTAGATGCTATTGAGCTTGCGTTGGTCAGTTAAAGTTTTAGAAGCATTTCTTCGTCGGCCTCTTTCTTTCTTGCGTGTTCCAGTTCTCGCTCTCGCTGTCAAAGACGGAACTCTTGTTCTTGCTGTTGCATTCTCAACTCAACTACTCCTCGTTCATTCTCTAATTGAATCTTTTTGTCTCTGAGCTGTTGCTCTGCGTCTTGCTTGGCCATCAAATTTTCAAGTCTCAATCGCTCAACTTCACGTTGTCTCGACGAGCGCGGCTTGGCAACACAGTTATTTTCTACTCCTTTTGTTAGCAAACTTCTAAGAATAAACATCAACAGTTTCTGCCTTGGCAATTGAAGCTTCTTTATCGTTGTCAATTAAGGTATTGTTTGGATCACTTTTGCTGCTCGATGAGGATGCCACTAGAGACGTTTGGTTTCCACAATCCTTGCTGTGCCCGTACTGCTTGATCAGGTCTTGATATAACTCCTACAATCGCTGAAGTTTCCAAGCCCTTGGGTGCAATCGTCTGGCATTATGATTCGAATGCCTTCTTCGGAAATTTCATCTAGCTTTCCTAATAGCTCTTCCAGTTGAAAACGATGTTTTAGTAGTCGCTTAAATTTTCTGCTTTCAATTTCTTTTCCAAGATTGACAATTCGTTAATAATTGAAACACCAACGTCCTATAATTTTTAAGCTTGTAACGTTTCCTTCCATTAGTCGACGCGGAACATTTCAATATTTCGAAAGAATGTTACTTTGTCAACTACCCCTCGCAAAACTTTACTCTTCTGTTCTATCAAACGCATGGGGTCATGATCGAATTTTTCATTAACTTTGTTTTTAATAGTAATCTCTGTTGCTATCTGTTGTCTTTTAAACTGTCGTACGTCTTGAAGAGTCATCAATAAGCATTTTTGGTTGTCATTGTTTTGTTTTGTCAGTTAGCCTTCTAGCTAGGTGAATAATTTGTGTCTGGAGAATAACTTGAGTAGGTCAGCTTGCTCTTTCTCTAACGTCTTGAGTTGACCACTGGACTTCCAATCAACTGTTTTCCAGTGTCTACTGGGATTTTTGCTAGCCATCGTTAATGTTAATTGAAGAATTGTTGCTGTTTCCGTCACTGTAGTTGTTCTGCGGATCGGCGGACCAAATGTTGTGACTGCTCAAGAATCTCGTCGGTATCGAAATATCACAACTTGGTTCTCAAGCTCTACGCCGGCCTCGTTCTTCTCTGGATTCCCATTGACTAACAATCTCGTCAGAACTATTAGTCGCTCGGTTGTATTAAATGACTAACGGACTAAACGACTAACTTCGGAATTGATTTGATGAAGTCAAGAATACCCTTAGTGATAAACTATATTCAATCTCGTGTTGAAATTTATAAGGCTTCAAACAATTGCTAGTAATGTTGCTAACTTCTCGTCAAGAAAGCTCAATTAACATAAAAATTGTGAGATCTTAAAATCTAGCAAACCTTCCGCATAAAAGACAAAAGCTGATGAAAAATCAATTTATAGTCTTTTCTGAGAGCAATCTGCTCGTGGTAACAGTGTCTAATGGTTCCAAAAACGATACAATTTCACTGCCCAAATTCACGGGTTAAAGTAAACAGTAAGGTAAATATCATCAATAACATCATCATAACTCGTTCCTGATTTGTAAATCAAGAAAAGTGATATAGGTCAATATTTACACCGTAAATGTCAAGTTACTGCAATATTTGCTTTTGTTGACACAAGCACGAATAGTTATTACGTAGCGCTGTATGCCTTGAAACTATAGCATCTGAGATAAGTAAAAAAACCAAGAGTTCATAAAATAAACATAAGGAAATTTAGCTAAAAATTAGAAATATATGAAAAATTGCACTTTTGCACCAATTAAGTGGTATTAGCGACAATTTTGGGTCTGATGCCAAAGCGCTCGTGGGGTCGATGGATAGCTTACAGATTACCCTAACGAGGTGCTAAGATCGTTGGTTGTCCAGGTTTTCCCTTCAGAAAATGGGAGGGTGGACAACATTGGAAACCCAACTTGTAAAATTTTCTGTCTGTCATTTTTGAGGTTTGACAAATGCCAAATTTTTTCAGTTTCAAAAGTTATCTCTTGCTGTCTGATGGCTCTTGCTTCCGTTCAATAGTGGCGCCACCAAATGGTGTTGACACGAAATTGAAATGTTGTGCATTAATAAAGTGCATTAATTTTTCGAAGTAATGTATTTCTACAACCGTCGGAAATATCAGGGAAAATTTGCGAGGGAAACAGTGGAGCACACGAAAGAAACTTTACTACTGTTTTGTAAATACTCGCAAGCTAAGAGGGTGCAAAAAGGTTCGAGAAAAAAACTAGGAATAATTTGGAGATCCCTCTAACTCTAAAAATTTCACACTAAAGTAGGTATTCTCACAATTTAACACGTCGTTGTTCAATTGTGAGCAATCTTGATCACAATAGGCATTTAATAGTACAATTGAGAGCTATTTATTACTTTTTAGATTGGTATTTTGTCATTTTTCTCCCTCTACGTCGAGTTTTTCAGCTCGAGTAAGAATATTTCTTAGTTTTGATGAAGCGTTCAATTGTTTGCTATTTTCCGGTCTATTCCTGAAGTTTTCTGCCATATAATTCTGTTCTTCAGAAAAATGTCTCATTTCATTGGTCTGCATTACTCTACTAGTTCTGTTATCAAAAGGAGTCCCTGAAATTCTTGAGAGGTCATGATTGAGATGTGGAGAAATTTTGATTGCACGACGCACCATTGAAGAGAGCATTCAAAAATAACTATGTTCAACATTGGTTGCCTCGTTTTGTCGCTATTGTGTCGTTTTTTTGTTATATTTGTTTTGTTGAAATATATCAAATAGCCTCTTGAGCATATATGTCTATGAGAGTCGGATTTCGTGAAAATGTCGACAGATTCTGCTTTGCTTTTCGATAGAAAATCTCCGTGTTTTCTTTCAAATTTATTGGTTTGAGAAAAAAATTAGTGTAATTAGTTTAATGAGCAGTTGGCTGATTGAATGAGCAGTCTGAGTCAAATTTTACAAGACCGTTCATGAGTTTTCTGGCCATGTTTTTAAAATTTTATACTGCTTTCAAAAGGGGGTTAATTAGTATTTATTTAAACGTAGCCGACTACTTTCGAGCGAATTGTTCTCAAACGACCGGCTGGCTTCGTCATTAGCTAACGACGGCTTAGTGAGGCTAGCTTTAGCTTAGTTGAAGGGGCGTGAGGTGAGCGCAGCGGGGGAGAGGGTTGGGGTGAATTGATGGGGTAGGGGTCTCTGACTGCATGGGGCCACAACCTTAAGGCCTGAACGATGTGCAGTTTTGGGGATGGGGGGGGTCAACTGAGAGGGCTGATGTGGGAGGGGGGGGGGGGGGTCAAACTCTGTAGCGATCTTACCATGAGTATACGTCTCCAAAGGTTTCAGGACCCTCGAGCTGAAAGACTACGAGAACTTAAAGCCCTCTGGGAGCTACCTCTTTATCCCTTTTTTGAGGACAAAAACAAAATGGGTAAGACAAAAAATCGGTCAAGTGAAAAATTGGATAAAAAAAGAGACCACATGTCTAATATAATTGCTACAAACTTCGTTTGAGAGCAAATAATTAGTACGCGTTCTACAGCAGTTATAGGCCACCAATTATTCAAGGCGCAGAAGCGCCCATCTTAACAAAAAGACCAAAACATCAAAACAAACAAATTCGAAATTGAACCTTTGCTGTAATTTGCAGAACAGAGTTGCATTTTTTTTAAAAATGTGCCAATACAGTTAAAATAAGTACTACGAAAATCATTATTTAAAATTATAATGATTTCCTCCAAATCAAAGCGTGTACATTTCCCTAATGGAGATGATTACATTGGATAGTTATGTAAATAAAGGATAAAAACAGCATAAACAAACAACATTCAGGTCCCTTTAAGAGCAGACAAGTTTAAGTTCAAGAGAAAATTGACTATAGAATGTGGGAAAACTTTTACCTGAGAGGGCGCCTTGAAGTCTGAAATTTGGTTACAACTTGTAACTTAATAAACTGCTTTCTGCCACTACACGCTTTTCACAAACAGACAAATCACCAATTTCAGGGTAACTATTGAGTCGATTAAAAGTGGGTTTTTGGAGGGTAGCGGGTAATATCATGAAGGAATGAACGAATCAAGGAGAGAGGAGTAGGGTTGGAGCGAGGCTGTGAAAATTCACACACGGGAGGCTATATTGTTACTTGTGGGTGGTGGCTGTGGTGGGGAAGGGGGGACTGGTTTAGAGTGACCTTGGAAAATGGGGAATGGATGAGCCCGGGGCGGTGGTGCGCCTGGCATACAAATGATGTAAGAGAGTATAAATACAAAAATGGATTTTTCCAAAGGCGGCAGATTTCCTTGAGGTGCAAATGTATGGTCAATACTATAAATCCCCACTCTTTTTTCCTCGCTCTCTCTCTATTTCTCTCCTGTGTGTAAGGTGAAATGAAGGGGATAAGAGAAACAATCCCTTAATTCGCTCTTCCAGTCCCTTACAAGCGGCGATTAAAATCGGTTTAAAAGGGCGTACGATCCTTTGTACATTGCGACGAACCACTGCTTTACCAGTCACTGTTTCAACTTGAATCGATCTGCAGCATAGAATTGTAATTTTCAGTTACTGACCGGTCTGTCCCGTCTTGTCTTGTTTCATTTCACAATCCACCCCCCCCCCCCCCGCTTCTCTAACCTCAACCACTACTGCCAAAATATCCATCAAATTTGGTTCACTGATTTCTGTCTTCAAACGCACAACCGTTTTAATATCCTCAGGCACGCTTTCATCAAAATGGGCGATAGATAGATAGACAAAATTCGATCAAATCGAACAAAATTGGGCAAGCTGCGACAGCCAATTTATCTCAATATGAAATTCAAACAACGGTTATTTCAATCCCTACCGTTATTCGCCAAGGATAAATAGTCATGACACGTAATTAATTATTAGAGCACTAACGTACAATGCAAGCAAGTAGCGTACAAAAAAGGGAGCAAATATTGTACCTCAATCAATACACGGGGTTGCATTTTACAATGGCCTGCCTCCATATAATTGACAAGAGTTTCAAACAACAGGAAAAAACGTGTCACACAAAAATCAACCAACTGCCACCAATTTTCACATGGTATTCTTACACAATGCAGTTCCAAAAATGAACACCTAGTTAAAGTCCCAAAACTTGTACAATACACAAGCACACTACCGTAAAATTACCACGACCTAATCACGCATCAGTGAATTTTGTTGCTCCAAACCCTCCCAAATTTAAATTTTAAGGAGAACTTTTGCCGTACTGCATGCAACCTATTGTATATTTTGTACAAAAGAGCAAGAAAGAAAACAAGTTTTTACTTGCGTAACATAGAAGCAATTAATCAGAGCTTTATATATAGCAACCAGTAACCCGCTTTTTCACCGCCATTTTTCTAACCCCCTGTGATTTCATCCAACTATCATTTCACCCCGATATTAACCCTTTATAAAATGTCACAAAAATAGTATCGAAAAAACCATAACAACTAACTGATGTCATAAAAACCGGCCTCAAATAATGAGGAAAGCTTTAGATTATATGATAACTTATTTAGGCGGATATAGAGCGAGGATACAAACAAATAAGGAGTTCCGCAGATTATGTCATACTTCAGCGACAACTGTTGAAATTCATTAAACTCTATGAAGCAGTCATTATATTTATAACATTGATATATCACATTACATGCAATTTAGTTTCCACTTCCCAGCCTTTAGGATCTCGATTAAAAATGAAAAGTTTGCACATTCAATGCCACTAATTGATCAGAGCGAAACTAAAGACACATGAGATTCAAATATTTTCTGCTCTTTATGAGTAAAGTCTGTTATTCGTCGAATAGCAATCAACAAATTTTTAGAAAATTAACATGCCCGAATAACATCGGAGGAATTGCTGAACGACTGGCGGTGAATCAATTTTTTTGTAGACTGCATCATGCTTGGGTGTCGGGGTTACGAATGCCAAAATGGAGAAAATAATTCCATCGACTTATAGTAGATTTCATCTGACTCGGAGTGTTCATTTGACTTGTTCATTTGACAATTGCCCAATTGATCTCAGATGGCTAATATTGTGAATGAGATGGCATTTTAGATAACGCAAACCGCAGGATGTCAATCCTTAAAAAGGATGTCACCCTAAGGGACTCTTGAGAGCGAAAAGAAAATTCTAGAACAAAAACAATAAAGTGGAAATGTACACGACGAAAGAGACTTATTGCAAATAGGCCAAATAATCAATATTTCAACCAACAAAAACAAACCGAACATAACCGACTGAACGTCGGAAGAATTGCTCTCGAACGACTAGTGGGAGCTCTAATCAATTGCAGCCTGCTTCAGTCTGGGGGGGGAGGAGGGAGGGGAGTCTAAATGGGACTAAGAACATCAATAGTGGGCTTTAAATAACCACATTAGAGGTTAACATACACCACTATTAAGATTTGAAGTGAAAAATGGCACCAGTTTCGACTTACTTTTCATTTGACTTTTAGTATTAAATTGCAGTCAATTGAATTCAGCTGCTTGAAATTGTGATTGAGAATTTTAGATCACGCGAAACGCAAAAAGTCAAAATTCAAGGGCGTAAAAGTCACTCGAAAAGTGGCGGATGTTATGCAACTGTTGTAATCGCATATTAAAATATTGCGTGATCATTAAACTAAATTATCCGGTTAGGTATGCTGAAATTCTTGTAATAGCAACCGCTAAATTGTTATCCGACTATAAAACGCGATGATCAAACAGACTTAATTGAGTATTATGGTATTGGGTAAAATGTCATAACTCCCCAAAACTTACATATCACGTTATCACATTAAAAATATAATCACACCACTGTTAATGAAATTTTAAACTAATTTGAACAAGGAGGCTCGGTAATGTGCGTTCGCATATGGTGTTCCGACTAAGCCCATCCAAGTTTTGATTTAGTTGTCTACCAAATGAGGAACAGAAAGAAAAAGTTCACAAATTAACATATTTTTCTAAAAAAGTAAGTGGAAAAATAATTATGGATTAGAGAGCCGATGAGACTTGCCATCAATGAGAGTACTGGAAAAAACAGACGCACAAACAAATAATAGCAAACATTAATTACAACTAAAACTCGATTAGTATATTTCAAAAACACTTAATAACAAAATGGAAAAGGAATCAGATAAAACCTGACTAAACAAATCAACCTTAGATAATCATAGGATAAGACAAGACCTCTCAACAATGCGAATCGGTGACAGGCCGACAAAGAAGAGCAAAAAAGACAAAGTTCGAAAATACTTCTTTTTGAAAACAACTAATTTCATAGTGAAAACGCTTCGTATCATTTCGGCTCTTTAAGAAGGCAAATTCATACGTCATAGGAAGCAATTGAGACCTGTCGTTATTGAGACCTGTCGTAATATTTTGGACGACTGCAAAAACAAAAACGAAACAAAAAAATTGAATTTGAAAAGAACGCGGTGCATCAATCGTTGCAACCATAAGCTATTCATGGAGAATAATAAACATCACACAGTTTGCACTTTATCAACGCCAATTGGGCTACCCATTAGTGTGATAATGTGGAAAAGAAGCAAAAAAAACTCAATGGGCAAATATCCAAATATCACACCTTTCTTGCGTAGTACGAAAGCCCAGAAACCATTAGTTGAAAATAAAGCTATTATGAAGACTGGATCTTGGTTTACTGAAAAAAGGATGCGACCTGTCGTTACGGAGACCAAGCGGCAAGATTGAAAGAGATAAGGTAAAAGTGACAAAACTCGAAAATCCACTGATTTTTTAAAAATAAATTCAAAAATTCAAACAAAACAAAAACTTCCAAATCTTTCAAATTAAAATATAAACAGATCAATTTGCAGCTGATCAGGAAGCCATCTGTGCTCGTTATTTTTGAAACCGAATCAGAGGACGTTCAAAAAGAGAAAAGACGTTCAGAACTCAAAATTTCAAACAAATGATCGAAGCCAGTGTTGAAGCCAATATATCTATAATACAGTAAAGAAAAACTTAGAGACAAAAAGGACTGAATAAATTGCATGTGACTCTTGATTTTGACTGGGTCTTCTAGGTTAAGGGTGTTTGTGGAAAAGACAACAAAGAAAACCACAAATACTGACCAGTATCAAAAAAACTTCCAATGAAAACACATTTTTAAGCTCTATAGAGATCTGTCAAATCCAAAGCAACTTCAATTTTTTTCGAGCAACAAAATTGATGCGCTCTGTCAACAATAAGACTTGGTTACTTGTTGATGAAAAAGATTTCAGAGAACAGAATATTGTTTTAACGGCTGCGCATCTCTGCTCTCCCAAAATTTCATAGGTTCTTTTGTTTCTGCCTCTAATTGTCGTTCTTTGTGTTGTCGTTCAGCATATTCAAGACAATAAAAAGCCTTGATTGCTTCCACGGATGTTTAACTGAATATAATTCCTGATTTCAATTTATAGCTAACAGTTTTAGAGCTATCTTTAATTTAAAAAATAAAAAAGGAAAAAATTACAACACCAATTACCGGAATATGCAATAATTGGGAAGTACTATACTATTTTCTTACAATTAATTGAAAATTATTCAAACAATTTTAAACATCTATAGAAAAAATTAAGGCTTTTGATTGACAGAAAAATGCCGTACGAAAACGAAAAGAACAACAATTACCGGCTAAAACAAAACCAATAAACTTTGTGAGAGAACGGCTTCAAAGTCGTTAAAACTATGAGCTATTCACGAAAAGTCTTAACAACGTTTATGTTGCCAATTCCTTCAACGCCAATTGAAGATATCCTTGATATGATCAGTCAAAAAGAATAAATAACTACCTCAAATAAAGCAAAATACGCAAAATTTCAATAACTTTAATGAAATTTCGTAGAAATAAAGCCAAAAAACCCCATTACTTAAATTTAAAGCACTCCAAACAGTATCTTTTCCTTCACTTGGAATAAATTTTTCCCTTTATATTTTGAGACTAAGCTACAGGTGGGCAGAAATAAGATTCAAAAAATGA
The DNA here is from genome assembly GCF_964194025.1 of Convolutriloba macropyga. Taxonomy (NCBI): domain Eukaryota; kingdom Metazoa; phylum Xenacoelomorpha; order Acoela; family Convolutidae; genus Convolutriloba; species Convolutriloba macropyga. The sequence goes on from NC_134468.1 coordinate 10,894,864, forward strand.
CAAATTTCAAAACTTCTCTGACATATCCTTTAAACAAATATATTCAAAGTCACACAAGAGGCATTAGAGAACAACTGAAGGCATTGTACAGGCTCATCTCCAGCTCTTTAGGAACCCAATTGGATCTTTAATAAATAAGACGTAGTCATGAGGCTGCAAAAGTTTTTCTCTGAAGAAAAACTATATTTTCATATGGCCTTTTGTTGCAAATATGATCTGTCATTGATTGGGTCGTGATTTGAAATCATTCTTGTCAGTAATCAACATTAAAATCAAAATTGTGAAAAAAAGCAAATTTAAACCAAGTGGGATACAAAAGCCAAGTGGGATACAAAAGCGTACTTGGAGCCTTTTTTGAAGTCTCAAATTCAAAAAATTGGCAAAAATTTTAACCGAAAAGCTCGGATAAAACGAACTGGCGAGCCTTCTCTATCCTTAAACGTAAAAAAACCATTGTTTTTAAAAATATTAACAAGTTTTAGCAAAAATGACAAGAATTTGGTCAAAAATACGGAAAATGTTAATAAAAATAAAAGAATTCACTCTACTTTTCCCAAAAATTTAAACCTCGATGACTCCCTGTAAAAAACGAAAATAAAAAAGTATTTTTCATTCCATATTCTACGCTGGACGGGCTTTCTAATGATACCATTCTCAACTCTCTACAATGAATATATCGATCGGCCAAAATTGACTGAAAAAAACACCCAGTTGAGTATATAGTTCCTCCCCCCACGAGTGGGTGGAACAACAATACAATTTGACTTTTCGCCAAACACCTACCTGGTTGATTGTCCACAGTCAGGTGTACAAGTCGAATTCTAATAAATCCACAACCTCTTCTTCTGGTTTTAATTTTCCTCACAGTAGTCTCTTTTTATAAACAGCATCCACCCCAATAGATAAAAAGCCTCTTCACAATTGGAGTTGAGTAGCGGTTGAAGTGGATTCCCGCCCACTTTTACTATTGGGGTCAGTGGTGCACAGGCGTAAGGTGTACGTAAGAAACCAAAGCAGTACAGAGCAGAGCTAAACTAGGGCGGAGGCTTACAGTTGATTTGAAATGAATTTCGATCAGCCAGGCCAATAGACGGGCAGAGCAGCGGGGCAAGTAGGAAGCTATAGTAGCGTTTTTGGAATTTCAATTGAGCTCCTCCGATTAGAACTGGGAAGAAAATTCAGCCACTTTCCCAAGGAGAAATCAGCTTCTACTCAACTATAGCGAGCACAGGCACAGATTAAGTTTGCACGCATGGATGGACCTGAAATGAAAACAAAACAGAATAAATTACTAATTCCGCCCGCAAACAGCCGACAAACTAGTCAACACTGTTTACCTTGAGCTTCCTTAATGGACTTTAATCAGCCATTAAAGATTCGTTGCAGCTTCATTTTATACCCAGAAATAGCGAAATGACTCAAAAATAACTATAACCTCAAATTATAAAATAACTTGCTAAAGCTGCGCGTATATTGAAGGCTAGACTGATCAACTTTGGAGAAACAGACTTGGAACTTCATTTTTAAAGAACTGAAATGCAATAATTTTATCGAGCGCCTATTTTGCATAACCCCGTTCATAGTAGGTTGGAACAACAAACTCAATCCCTTATACCTTAAGAAGAGGCAAAAACTAATGCAAAATAATAAAAATCATTTGCAGTCACCCAACTAAAACACATTTTTATCAAAAGATGATACTTCTTACATGGGACAAAACAAAGTCGCCGAAGCAATCGGATCTTAATTATTTGCAATACATCGTATCCGAGAAAATGGCTATCAGGAGAAACTAATATACTTAAAAAAACCATCAGCGTCTATTTTTTCTCAAGAAACGAACGAAAATGCCTCAATTCAACGACGGATTCAAAATTTAACATTAAATTGTAACAACTATTATAGAGCTTATCCCATCTGTTTCGATGCATTCAAGCCAAATTGTTGGGATAAACTTGTTGGGAATGGTCTCCAATCGCACTCAGGAGGCTATTTAATCGTGTTTCAATTGTCTTGGAGAAATGCATGGTATCAGTTAGAGGCCGGAATTTTACTGGTCAGCTCCACTTATCATGGATTTCAGATTCCGGCGGAAGGTCATATTACTTACCACTCATTAGCTATTCGAACGACGCCAAAGGATAACGATACATGCTCGCCTTGTCACAGAAATAGGTCTTTTTTAGGTTTTGTTCAACGAGTAGCAGTGGTACAGATCGTTTTTTTAGGCTCATCGATAACGTTGATTCTCTTTCCTCTTGTTTTCTTTTCGATATTTAGAAAATGCGCATCAGCTCACAGAGCAAACCCTCTCAGTAGTGTTTAGTTGCGAAGCCAACCAAGTTTCAAAACAATAACTGTCCTGTTTAAAAATGTCATCGAACCATGAAGTTTCTTGGTTGCTCACCGGTGGCTTTTGATATGCAGAACTGGCGCAGGCAAACATCTACGTAAAAGTTCTGGTCAACTATCTGAAGTGAAATTCTGTCGAAGATAAAGTGCGTTCATGTAACGTGCGTTCTCGAGTTAGAAACGAACAAATCACACAGAGCAAAAAAAATCTAATTGTAAGTCCAACTAAGATATCCAATCAATATGATATTTTGGTAAAAGGCACTGCAAAGGCAATCGGAACGGAGTTATTCAAGCAGCTTCGAAGACAAAAAGAATGCGGCAGATCAACTAAAACACCGGCTGATAGTTGCTCCTTGTAAAGATGTTGTGGTTTTAAAAACTTGCAGCCGCTGAAAAAGTCCGTAAAAAAACATTATTTTCAAGTTTTCGACTTTCTAAGATCTACAACTATTTAAAGGAATCAACTGCAGTGCAAACGAAACACAATGCCGTACTTCGAAGTAGTTCCAACTAAACCATTATGGAATAAGTGCGCTTCTTTTCAACTTCCATAAATTCGTCAAACCTAGATACTCTTATTACTTGCATCGGAAAAATTATTATCAATCAACTGGCGTGCAGTTGGCTGTAAAAATAGCAAGCCCATCTTCACTGAGGAGGAAGAAGGAGGCAGAAGGGGGATAAAACGTGAACTTCATGCCCTTAGAGAAATGCACAGTGACATTAGTCTCTCGGACTTTCCTAGTATAACGTCTCACCAGACAAGAAGTCATTAAAATTCAGATTGAAAAACGACCAGACGAGAAACTAACCGTACAAAAATCGCATCAAAAGACCAAAACTAAAATAATACCAAAACTGAAAACTAAAACAAACTGAGCTAAAGTTTACTTACTATGATACGAAAACCTCTTCCACCTATCAGACTCAAACAAAACATCAGATCTACTGGCAAAAATGAAATGCGAAGTCTTCAAAAAAGATGAACGATTCAAATACGTTAGGTCACAGTAACCAAATCTATCTTAACTTTATTTTAATTAACATCATAAAACAACACAACTGTTCAGATTTCTCCACAAAATCAAAATAGATGTTTTTGAACTCCGCGCATCGCCCCAAAAACTCAGAACTCTTAACTCCGCACCTAAAAAAACACAAAAAGTAATATGCATATAATATGATGTCTACGCTCAATTTTATCATAAACCGCGAAAATAGTGGAAAATTGAAAAAACAATTATGACAAAAGAAACGTTTAACCAACAATTGCAAAATTGACAACTCCCTAGTGTAGAGATTTTGTTTAAAAAATCAATCAAATCACTAATTTTTCAACGTCTTGTTCTTAATTTCTCTTATTAGTACAATTTGTCATTAGTACAAATCAGGTCTATGAGCCAAAAATCTGTTTCGATGCATTCAAGCCAAATTGTTGGGATAAACTTAAATGGTCTCCAATCGCACTCAGGAGGCTATTTAATCGTGTTTCAATTGTCTTGGAGAAATGCATGGTATCAGTTAGAGGCCGGAATTTTACTGGTCAGCTCCACTTATCATGGATTTCAGATTCCGGCGGAAGGTCATATTACTTACCACTCATTAGCTATTCGAACGACGCCAAAGGATAACGATACATGCTCGCCTTGTCACAGAAATAGGTCTTTTTTAGGTTTTGTTCAACGAGTAGCAGTGGTACAGATCGTTTTTTAGGCTCATCGATAACGTTGATTCTCTTTCCTCTTGTTTTCTTTTCGATATTTAGAAAATGCGCATCAGCTCACAGAGCAAACCCTCTCAGTAGTGTTTAGTTGCGAAGCCAACCAAGTTTCAAAACAATAACTGTCCTGTTTAAAAATGTCATCGAACCATGAAGTTTCTTGGTTGCTCACCGGTGGCTTTTGATATGCAGAACTGGCGCAGGCAAACATCTACGTAAAAGTTCTGGTCAACTATCTGAAGTGAAATTCTGTCGAAGATAAAGTGCGTTCATGTAACGTGCGTTCTCGAGTTAGAAACGAACAAATCACACAGAGCAAAAAAAATCTAATTGTAAGTCCAACTAAGATATCCAATCAATATGATATTTTGGTAAAAGGCACTGCAAAGGCAATCGGAACGGAGTTATTCAAGCAGCTTTGAAGACAAAAAGAATGCGGCAGATCAACTAAAACACCGGCTGATAGTTGCTCCTTGTAAAGATGTTGTGGTTTTAAAAACTTGCAGCCGCTGAAAAAGTCCGTAAAAAAACATTATTTTCAAGTTTTCGACTTTCTAAGATCTACAACTATTTAAAGGAATCAACTGCAGTGCAAACGAAACACAATGCCGTACTTCGAAGTAGTTCCAACTAAACCATTATGGAATAAGTGCGCTTCTTTTCAACTTCCATAAATTTGTCAAACCTAGATACTCTTATTACTTGCATCGGAAAAATTATTATCAATCAACTGGCGTGCAGTTGGCTGTAAAAGTAGCAAGCCCATCTTCACTGGTTGAGGAGGCAGAAGGGGGATAAAACGTGAATTTCATGCCCTTAGAGAAATGCACAGTGACATTAGTCTCTCGGGCTTTCCTAGTATAACGTCTCACCAGACAAGAAGTGAGACAAGACAAGAAGGAATTCAGGTTGAAAAACGACCAGACGAGAAACTAACCGTACAAAAATCGCATCAAAAGACCAAAACTAAAATAATACCAAAACTGAAAACTAAAACAAACTGAGCTAAAGTTTACTTAGTATGATACGAAAACCTCTTCCACCTATCAGACTCAAACAAAACATCAGATCTACTGGCAAAAATGAAATGCAAAGTCTTCAAAAAAGATGAACGATTCAAATACGTTAGGTCACAGTAACCAAATCTATCTTAACTTTATTTTAATTAACATCATAAAACAACACAACTGTTCAGATTTCTCCACAAAATCAAAATGGATGTTTTTGAACTCCGCGCATCGCCCCAAAAACTCAGAACTCTTAACTCCGCACCTAAAAAAACACAAAAAGTAATATGCATATAATATGATGTCTACGCTCAATTTTATCATAAACCGCGAAAATAGTGGAAAATTGAAAAAACAATTATGACAAAAGAAACGTTTAACCAACAATTGCAAAATTGACAACTCCCTAGTGTAGAGATTTTGTTTAAAAAATCAATCAAATCACTAATTTTTCAACGTCTTGTTCTTAATTTCTCTTATTAGTACAATTTGTCATTAGTACAAATCAGGTCTATGAGCCAAAAATCTGTTTCGATGCATTCAAGCCAAATTGTTGGGATAAACTTAAATGGTCTCCAATCGCACTCAGGAGGCTATTTAATCGTGTTTCAATTGTCTTGGAGAAATGCATGGTATCAGTTAGAGGCCGGAATTTTACTGGTCAGCTCCACTTATCATGGATTTCAGATTCCGGCGGAAGGTCATATTACTTACCACTCATTAGCTATTCGAACGACGCCAAAGGATAACGATACATGCTCGCCTTGTCACAGAAATAGGTCTTTTTTAGGTTTTGTTCAACGAGTAGCAGTGGTACAGATCGTTTTTTAGGCTCATCGATAACGTTGATTCTCTTTCCTCTTGTTTTCTTTTCGATATTTAGAAAATGCGCATCAGCTCACAGAGCAAACCCTCTCAGTAGTGTTTAGTTGCGAAGCCAACCAAGTTTCAAAACAATAACTGTCCTGTTTAAAAATGTCATCGAACCATGAAGTTTCTTGGTTGCTCACCGGTGGCTTTTGATATGCAGAACTGGCGCAGGCAAACATCTACGTAAAAGTTCTGGTCAACTATCTGAAGTGAAATTCTGTCGAAGATAAAGTGCGTTCATGTAACGTGCGTTCTCGAGTTAGAAACGAACAAATCACACAGAGCAAAAAAAATCTAATTGTAAGTCCAACTAAGATATCCAATCAATATGATATTTTGGTAAAAGGCACTGCAAAGGCAATCGGAACGGAGTTATTCAAGCAGCTTCGAAGACAAAAAGAATGCGGCAGATCAACTAAAACACCGGCTGATAGTTGCTCCTTGTAAAGATGTTGTGGTTTTAAAAACTTGCAGCCGCTGAAAAAGTCCGTAAAAAAACATTATTTTCAAGTTTTCGACTTTCTAAGATCTACAACTATTTAAAGGAATCAACTGCAGTGCAAACGAAACACAATGCCGTACTTCGAAGTAGTTCCAACTAAACCATTATGGAATAAGTGCGCTTCTTTTCAACTTCCATAAATTCGTCAAACCTAGATACCCTTATTACTTGCATCGGAAAAATTATTATCAATCAACTGGCGTGCAGTTGGCTGTAAAAATAGCAAGCCCATCTTCACTGAGGAGGAAGAAGGAGGCAGAAGGGGGATAAAACGTGAACTTCATGCCCTTAGAGAAATGCACAGTGACATTAGTCTCTCGGACTTTCCTAGTATAACGTCTCACCAGACAAGAAGTCATTAAAATTCAGATTGAAAAACGACCAGACGAGAAACTAACCGTACAAAAATCGCATCAAAAGACCAAAACTAAAATAATACCAAAACTGAAAACTAAAACAAACTGAGCTAAAGTTTACTTACTATGATACGAAAACCTCTTCCACCTATCAGACTCAAACAAAACATCAGATCTACTGGCAAAAATGAAATGCGAAGTCTTCAAAAAAGATGAACGATTCAAATACGTTAGGTCACAGTAACCAAATCTATCTCAACTTTATTTTAATTAACATCATAAAACAACACAACTGTTCAGATTTCTCCACAAAATCAAAATAGATGTTTTTGAACTCCGCGCATCGCCCCAAAAACTCAGAACTCTTAACTCCGCACCTAAAAAAACACAAAAAGTGATATGCATATAATATGATGTCTACGCTCAATTTTATCATAAACCGCGAAAATAGTGGAAAATTGAAAAAACAATTATGACAAAAGAAACGTTTAACCAATAATTGCAAAAGTGGCAACTCCCTAGTGAAGAGACTTTGTTTAAAAAATCAATCAAATCACTAATTTTTCAACGTCTTGTTCTTAATTTCTCTTATTAGTACAATTTGTCATTAGTACAAATCAGGTCTCTGAGCCAAAAATTGTTGAAGAAAATCAATCGCTCTTACCGCAAATAATATTTGCGTAAGTTGGAGCAATAAGTCATCCATGCAAGCAAAAGGAGTCCCAAAAAACTGATTTGTTGCTATGAACCATTTCCAAAGAGCATAAATTGAAAAGATTTGGAAACAAGCTAAGCAAAAAGATCTATTCCAAAAAAGATGTTAAAGCAGAAAACAAGAGTCTTCTTCAAAACTAAGCACTAAACATAACCGACTAACGTCAGGCGAAATGTTCTCAAAGGACCGGCGAGCGGTTGCCTTTGTCAGTAGTTATCTTAAGCTTAGTGAGGCTAGCTTAAGCTTAATTGAGACGTTGTACGGGGAGCGAAGGGAGGGGGCATACTGGGGGAAATAAGCACCTGAAATATTTCCTCGAGCAATAAAAAAACTGAAAATCGCTTCAATTTTTGAGAGCTTTTCAACAACGCCATTTTTAAATCACTCAGCAGGATATCGGTCGCCTAATAGTGACTTAATAAAGCAACGCCGGGCGAATTGCTCTAAGGGGGGGGGGGGTAGGGTTGCAAAGGCTAGATTAGAGGGGTTCAAGCGGATGAGGGTAGACAGTGGGAGTGCCGAGGAGGGAAGGTAATGCGGTGTGTGTGACTGAGAGAGGTCAAATATAGATTAACGACCACACTTCACACCATGAAATTGGCTCTTTAAACGTTTTGGTGAATCGCATTCTCAGAGAACAGAAAGGCTTAGTAGGGCTATAAAAGAATTAATGCCCTCCAAGCGCTACCTGTTCATCCCGTTTTTGAGGACGAAAAGTCAAATGGGTCAGACGAAAAATCGGTCAAGCGAAAAATCGCATAAAAAAAGACAGACAGGACTAATATAATTGCTACAAATTTTGCTTGAGAGTAATAGGCAAAACCAACTAAGTTCGTACTTATTGCTCTCCAACTTCGGCTCAATTAAATTGCAGTCTTATTAAGATATTAGCGGGGCATCAGGTTTACTGAATGATGTTATTAGATCTTGTATACCTTGTAGTATGATTTAGAAAAAGTAACTAATTTTGCCCGCTTTCCAATTGCATTCTAAAAATAATTTATCGCCAATTGAGTTCAACAGCCGGGTATTGTGTACTTTAGACCGCTAATCTGAGTTTGAAGTACCGTCAGCGTTTTAATTGGTTTTCGCCTAATTGCTACAAAAAAGGGCTACGCCTAATCAAGCTTTCCCCTAATAGCCCATTCCCCTCATCCGCTTATAACTGTCAATGAGAGAGCAGTTTAAATCACACAGAAATCTTGAAGTCAAGCATGCTGCAAGTAGCTCGAAAAGTAAAAACTCTACAGCTTTGTTCCCAAAATTACGAAGTCTGACAATTAAATCTTCCATATTATCCCCTTTCCCCATAACAAAGTTGCCAGAATGGGGGGGGGGGGGGGTTATAGTTTTTACATTTTAGTCGTGGTTGGGCTATGGATACCATTCAATTCTATATTTTTTATCAGGTCACACACCCATTTTGCAGAAGAAATGCTCATTAATTGACACCGTTTGAACAGTTGGACAAAAAAATCCCGAAAAGTACATCAGAAGAAGTATATCTATATACAGTTTACACCAAGGAAAATTCGATATATTGGTCGGCCATATAAATCGCCCATTTAAATCAAAATAGAATCCAATAAAATGCGAAAGAAAAATACTAAACTATTTCTGTACTAAATTAGTTTCAGGGATAATCTCCCAGTCTCAAACAGCAAAAGCGCCAAATATAGTTTCGTTAACTAGTTGGCCACGGAAAATTGAAGAGACGTACTTACTAGCAGTAAAAACAGACGATAAAGTCAAGGGCGCCGTAAAGTAATATCTTTGAAATTGTGACTGTTTTAATTTTACCGTTATCAAATGCTTCACAAATAGTTGAGTAGTTTCAAAGTATAACGCTTATTTAATCACTTTCTAGCTTTTAAGTTTGAGTGAACTAATTTTGAAAATCGTAGCTTACATTTTAGAACTAATAAGTAACGATTCTGCGTAAATTGAGATAGCTATGATCGCCTATCGAATCGAAATGATTCAAGCTATGTATCTAGATACCACAGCAGGTATTAAACATAGATTTGTCAACAGAGCAACCAAGGGCTAGCGGCTGCGGGCAAATTTACAGAGCGAAAGGGGATTGATCGAAATGCCTATGAATTCATATTTGAGTACACAGCGCCAGAAAGACTAACATAGAGCTTATACCTGTCAAAGTGGTCCACCAATTCCAAACGAGAAACTAGCCGGTCAATTTGTCCAGTCCAAGTTCATAGTTGAAATTCTTACCAACTCATAACATACTGGCCAAAACAATACTGTCGTTGAAATAATTATTAAAGCTACCAAAATATATCCTTAAAATTAATTCAGCTTTTTGTTACTAAATGCTAATGATAGACGAGCTGCTCATAAATAATGAGCTGGTCAGATTTGATATATTACATTTCCGAACGAGGTGGGCCTTAACGCGCATGAAAAATTTACGCCCCTTTTCCATAAATATTTTACCCAACTTTAGTGGGAGGAACCATATGCTCTGGGTAGTTTTTGTTCCGACGTGTGATAAGGAAAGTCACTGTGCTAGGCCTGGAGAAATTATCACAGGAGGAAAAGTGTATATTAGTAAATGAAAAAATTCGTAGAAGAATGATAGCGAATGGTTTTTCTCAGGGCAAATTGAAGGAAAATCGGGGACTTTCCCTAGAATGCTTAGGTTTCTTCCTAGAAGCTAAAGGATAACTAGAAATCGAGCGGATACGAATCATTTTAACGCACGCGTCAGTTTAATTGAGCAGCCACCATTCTTAAGTGCTAATTTTTGCTTATTATCAATCCTCCAATTTTATTTGTCAGTTGCTAAATATGTGTTCTCAACTACTTAGTTTTCGTCAGCAGATTTCTGTTGACCGTTATCTCCTCCGTTTTGCTTTTTTAATGTAGATCAGGGATGAAAACTCAAATGAAACTTTAGGAAAAAAGTATTTTCAGCCATAACTCCCCATAATGAATGTCAAAAACGGAAACAAAAACATAGCCAGCATATTGCCAAGAAATAGCAACCGTTGACACCAGACCATTGTTGAGACTGAAACAGTGATGAAAAAATAAATTTAACGAGAGCCTAATTTTTCTTAGTATCAAAAAGCTCTAACTTGGTCCACAGTTTAATAGATTTTATGAATATGGTAAATTCTGCCTTTAAGTTTGAGGACCATCATGTTAAAACTAACAGCAGTTAGATGTACACACTAAGTATAATGTTCGGACCTCACTAATCCAAAATTTTGTCTCTATTGTCTAACAATTGAAGCAGAGATTCTGACTTCCTAGTCAGAATTAGTCCACATTTAATTAAAAATTTGACAGATTCTTAAAAAAAGACCCGTCCATACAAAAAGGGTTCAATCGAGAGATATCCTTTAATTTACCGAAAGCAACACCAAAAAAAAACAAGACGACAGACATTAAGTGAACTCTAAGGCAACTTCTCTAGTAGAATGAGATCCAAAAATCAACATCTGTCCCAATTTCAAACTGAATCTCGAACTGTAATGTAACGAGTCAGTAATTGTATGTAAAAAGCAGCCTCTGTTTATAATTTCAATTAGATTTTAAATTCTCAGTTCAAAAAAAAAGATTGACGAACTCAAAACAAAAAACACAATTGTAATTTTAAACAGAATGCAAAATCTAATCAAATTCAAGAAGAGGATACCCAAGGAATATAAACGCGAGGTAAGTCACAAGTGATATTACTCATGTTTGAACGCAAAATTTATCAAACAATTGCTCCGACAATTTTGTTTCTTATTTTTATAAACACATTCGAAGGAAAAGTAGAAAAAAATCATAAAAAATTCCAAATTCATTGAAGATTCTTGGTGCTAAAATCAGAAACTAAAACCAGTGAACGCAAGCACAGAGGCTTGGATAAAAATCAGCTATGACATCCTACTTATTTAGGTTCTTTTAAACCTCATTGGAAATCGAACTGTCAGTGTTTGCACTCTGTAACAAAACATGACGGATTCAAAAATGGACAAAATTTACAAATTAACGAAAATTTTTTGTTTCAAAGTCAACCGAATCATCAGTCCCCCAAAGACCAATTCAAACAACTGCATATACTCATCACTAAAACAACAGTATCGCAATTAGTGCACTTCGGCAGAAACTCACGAGAAAGAAAGCAAAGAAGCCAAATGGCCGTAAAAACAAACAAGCAAAAAATGGCTCTAAAAAGCCAAAAATCTAGATCCAAATTTAAATCTGCTTTATTCAAAGAAATCACGACGAGACAGAGAATAGCCTCAACCTTGGATCAGGTTTAAAAAAACCTAAAAATGTTGAAAGTAGCAATATAATTGGCAAAAATTGACCTTTTTTAAATCCCCAAGAATGTAAACAAAATTCGTGCGAAAAGTCAAAGAGTCACAAAGAATTTTAAACCTCTATAACTCCTCAAAAAGAATAAAATTTTGAAAAAGCTTTTTAATTTCCCACTCTATGATTGACGGGCTTTCTAGTGATACCACTCAAAACTCTGTACAATAAATATAGCGATCGGCCAAAAATGACTGACAAAAAACCCAGTTGAGTATATAGTGACCCCCCCCCCCACAAGTAGGGTCGGAACAAATTCGTTCGGTCAGTCAAACATAGACGACAAAACTAAGACTACAATGTAGTTAAAACGAAAAATGGGATTGAAACGTAAAAGGAATTAAAACATTGCATAACAAGTCCCAAAACGCACTCCAAAGAAGACAGACTTTGTAGAGAGTAGGTAAAAAGGGCAAGAACAGGGAAAATGAAAAAAAAACAATCAATATTTTGATAAACCAAGTAATGAAACAGTAAAAAAACTGTTAGCTCTAAAGTGAAAACACTAAGAACATTCAATTTTTCCTAATCATAACACCTCATCAGAAGAAATCTCTCAATAATATCACTGAGTACCAGAAAACAAAAAACAACATGAGTAAAACTCAAAAACCACCAATATTGCAATACATCAAGCAAAAACCTTATCAATGAAAGGGGAAAATCAAATAAAATCATTCATATATCAGCGAAAATGCCAATTGACTCTTCATTAATGGCAATTAGACATAAAAACAAATGCGGTTAAAAAACAGCAAATAAAGTTAAAACTCAAAAAATTCACTAAAAATTATAAAAACAAATAGAGTCGATGAAAACAAACGGACAAAAGAAACTAACTTTCAATTTTAATACGTACACATACATCCACTTACGCCTCATTAGAAAGCCAAGAACAGTAAATATTAATCCTAAGCAACAGGACATCAAAAGAACAAGAGAGAATTTCGAAAAAATACAACCCTAAAAACAAGAAAAAAACAGAGTTATAAATACCATTAGCTAACAACTCAAGCACGCGACTCAATTCTCTAATGCTTCATTATAAAGCGGATAAGAACACTCATTAATGAGCATACGAAAAATGATGCCAATACAAACAACAATTAGGGACAGAACTCAAAAACTGATTACTGTTTTAAGAGGAGAAAGAGAATCACGGCAGAAATTACAGCAGAACTCCAAAAATTCATGTTTTACAAAAAGTAATGCTAAATTAGAAAAACCATAGCAATCAACTGATACCAATATCCACTCTAATTTATTCATCTATGTCCCATTAGATAGCCAATAAAGTTTGCCGTTAATGACATTAGGTGACGGGAGAAAAAGAACATGCAGGCAAAACAAGAGGTGTTAAAATCATATAAGCAAAGATCGATGAAATGAAAGCGGTAACTACTTCCATTTCAGTTTTTTATTGATTCTAAGTGACTTCAAAAAGCTCAACAGTTGCGGACAAATTTGAAAAACTCAATTTATTGAAAACAATTTTTTAAAGACAAATAATGAAAACCAATAGTTATAAACAAAAAAATAGTTATGCAAAAGTAATGAAAAACAATAGTTATGGTCTTTTATGCCTCTTTAGACAGTCGATAAGACTTTTTAATCATTGAGTGAAAAGACAATAAATTATTAACAAATATTGGAAAAACTCAGAAACTTGAATAAATAATGAAAACAGGCAGCATAAAAGTCAAAAAATCATTAGCTGCCAATTGTCGCCTGAAATCTGTTTAAAAACGAACATGCTTAAGCTACTCGCTTTTTCACTTCCGTTACAACTCCAGCGGGTCTAAAGTCACTACTTTACTAAATGACTTCTCACTGACATTTGAAAAGTCAAATCCAAATCCTTTGGCTTGTGAAAAAGAAATAGAGCAGGCCAAGTGCCGAATTACCATTCACTCAATTGAATTAACGAATGACCTGAAAATCATTTTCCAGCAACATGAAAATTGGACGGTTAATAAAGCGCAAGACTAAATGCCTAAACACGCAAAGCTAAATACTTCGCTTACCAAAAACTATTGTAAAAATCATCAATAACAAAAAGCAATTTATGATAATAATGACACTACGCACCCCTACAATGTGAAAACCACACAATTATCCCGCCGAAATCATTAAGAGACAAATTTAAAAAGGGTCAAAGAACAGAATTCAATTCACTTTTCTAAAACCAGAAACCTGTCGTGACATAAAACAGCAATGTCATGTGATATACTGAAGACTTAAAGAAGCGCTCAAAATTGAAAGAACCATTACCTTTACATCGAAAAAGAACAATGCAAGCAAAGCAGATAAGACCAACATTTATACTCAAAAAATTAAAAACATCAATAAAAAGGAGTGGACCAATAATTCTCAATTCTTTGTCAAAATCGCGCCCAAGTCAATAAAAAAGCATACCACTGACAAGTGCGCGCGAGGCACCATTGTTTTCTTGCTGCTAATCTTCAGCTGCAGTCGCAAAAAACCAGATTTTAAAAACTGACAAACATATGAAAAAGCACCCAAAGCAACTCATGAGCACAAAAAAGTCGCAAATTTCTATCTCACTCACTTTTAAATTACAATAACATAATACCATATCCCATTCAATATAACTGCTGCTTCCCTTTTCGATGTAAATTCGATACCAAGTTGACTTTAAAAACATCAAAACTCAACCTAAGATCTTTAACAAAAACAAGGAACTGGTCCCAATACAATTCAAAATAGATAATTGATCCCTGCGTAAGTAATAAAACAAAGACTAGTCATATAAATTTAATCAAAATATTCAGTGCTTCAAACTAATTTCATTAAACTGAAAGAAATCTGAAGAAAACTTTCTTTGCATTTGAATTTTGGTAATAAACTCAAAGTTGCGAAAAGATGCACCAAAAACCTATCCAAAAAACGAATTCATAGTCCCTTGTCAGTTCAATTTTGCTTAGGGACAAAGCTATGTTTATAAGAGTAATTTTTTGAAAGTCCTCAAACAGTTTCTATTTTTCCAATTTTCTCCAAAACTCAAGAAGTGTCTCCCTATTAAAAGCATATTGATTGAGGCCAGATCTCAAACAATTAATTCTTCAAAAGTTCATAAAAAACTTGAAAGAAAATTGGGTAAAATTAACTAAAAAAGTTAAGCAATTTAAAAAAATGGCAAAAGTTTTGTCTAAATTGCTTTCATTTTAAAATGCACGTCTTCCAAGATTTTAAAACCCACATAGACAGGATACGAAAAATTGTAGGTCAGGAACAACGTCGAAAAAGGAGCAAATTGTGCAAACCGATCAAAAAATTAAACAATTTCTGAAAAATTCGACCACAAAATATCAAAATGGCCAAAATTAGTGCCGATTTTTTTGTTCAAAACTGGGGAGAATTTTTCGTACGAAATTGCTGATGAAAAGGGACTAGTTTAAAGGAAAAACTAACCTCTTAGTTACTTGAAGATATATCTAGCAAACTAAGCTTTGGACATTCTATTGTTCAGCTTAGCATTTGATGCGTAAAGATTTGATCGAACCCTAAAAATTTGTTTCGATCGAGATTTTGAGTATTGCCATAGAAAACTTGAATTAAATAGCTGCAAAACTACCAGAAAATAAATGTGATTGTGTTGAACACTTGCAGTCTGGAAATACAAACAAACATAATACACCTAACGTCACAACTCACAAACAAAATTAAATAATGTGATAAAGATCTGATTTTGAGCGGTGACGTCAAAAAATAAACAGGCACCAAAAGTAAACGAATCGGAAGCTCAGTGAATCTCAGTGCAAATCTTGAAACAACAAAGGTCGCCGAGATTGATCAAAACTTTAAGAAGCAACAAAGCACTTTATATAAGGGATCAAAAAGTAATAAATTTTAGTTTAGGTCCCAATTTGATCATCAATGCATACCCAGATCACCAAAAAAGATTATTGTTCAAAAGAATAGGTGTATGAAAGATAATCAACCACTACCACGGACCAGAAAATAAAAATGAGAATCCTAAATTCTACTAGAACGATAGACCGCGGCCGCAATCTTCTCCAGCAAGAGTGTTGGGTACTGGCCTCATAAGTTTTATGTTATCATAAGTTTTATGCTATTTCCTATTTAGAAATCGGAAGGTAAAAAAAATTACACTTGAAAAGTTAAAAGTTCAACAACTAATTTATAACTAAGCACGTCATTTAAAAAAACTTGTCTAACTGATGCACAGTTATTGATTTATGGCTTCAAATCAACTCCAAGGTAACTGATAAATCAGCTGACCATAAGTTCTCCATTTAGAAGTTCGAAATCTACCATCAAACGAATTGCTCTAAAACAATCAGCGCGGGTCTGTTTCGGTTGTAAGTAGTTTTTACAATTATGTAGCCCAGCTGACGTGGTTAAGAAAGAGGGGACCGCCTCCCAAAATTCAGACAGACATTCAAACGTAGTTCTGCTTCCCAAGAAGCTGCGAAGAGAATGCCTCGGGTTTACTAGTTTATCCTGTTTTCTTTTCAGTTCCAAACCTCAAATCGATTAAAAGCGCGACAGAATAACTCTGAAAAAATAATCAATAAGGTCAAACAAACTTGGCATCCAAAAAGGTACAAATGACAAAAAAATAACTACTTGAAACTTCAAACAATAACAAATACCTCAAAGAACATACAAATGTCATCTAGTTCTAAATGTAGGACACTGACTGATATATAGGTCAAAAGAATAAGTATAAGAAAATCAACCACTACACCGGACCTATAAAAAAATGATGATCGTAATTCCAACGAGAGCGAGGGATCTGCGCCTCGATAAGCGAACTACTCTCAAGCAAGAGTGCTGGGTAATGGCCTTATCTAAAGTTCTACACCTATTTATAACTCAAAATCACATTTAAAAGAACTTGTGTAACAGATTTAAAGTTGACGAACTTAGTATTCAAAGTAACATCAAGAAGACTAATTCCTCAGCACACCTTTAATTCTCCAATTAAAAGTTAGAAATTTACCATCAAGCAAAATGCTTTTCAAACAAGCAGGGGTCGGCATTGGTTGTAGATAGTTTATGAGTATGGAGGCCAGCTGCCGTGGTTAGGAAAGAGGGGCTGCCGTGGTTAGATTAAGCTGTAGACTTAACGATCCACTTAAAATAGAAGGAACCAATAATTTTACTTTGAAGAAACAAATGCAGAAAAGCGATGAAAGTGATCAAACACTTAACTTCGCTCAAGTATTTCAAACAAAATAAAGCAGAAAAGACCTACATTATTCATACTCATAAGTACAAAAAAAATCAAAAAAGAGGAGTGAAGAATAATTTTCAAATGTTTCTCAAAATTGCGCCAACGACAAAAAATCTTCACGCTGATAAATGCACGCGAGGCACCCTTATTACCTGACAGCTAATCTTCAGCTACAGCCGTAAAAAGCAGTTTGTGAAAAACTGAAAGGAACATATGAAAAAGCACCCAGAGCAACTCAGGGGCACAAAAAAGTCCAATTTTTATCTCAAACTAACTTTGAGATTCCAATAAAATAATACCACATATCCACTCCATATAACTGCTGTTTCCCTTTTGCGTGTAAATTTGATATCTAGTTGACTTTCTAACAAAACTTAAAATCAGATCTTTTTTAAAAGAAACAAAGAAGTGGCCCCAATACAATTCAAAATAGTTATTTGATCCCTGCGTAAGTGATGAAAATGAAGACTAGTAATCATAATTTTAATCACAATATTCAGTTCTTCAACTAAATTTCATTAAACTGAGACAAAGAGTTGAAGAATTTTGCATCTCAATTTGGGCTATGACCTCAATGTTGCGAAACGAAGCACCGAATGTTGCGAATCATCGAAAACCTAAGTGAATTCTGAAAATTTTGACAAATTATAAAAATGGCCAAAATTGGTGCCGATTTTTTTTCTTCAAAACTCTAAATTTCTCCAAATTTCACTTTTTACCGAAACTTTACAAACAGCTTTTAGTTGTAACAACAAATTTTAGTCTGGGATGCCCCTCAAAAAAGTCAGAACTGCTCGGAGCAATAAAAGTGGGCTAGCATAACTGTCTTCTATTTTTTTTTTCAAAAGACGTAATAATAAGTTCTCTCAATGAATTACCTAATCTTTAATAAGGCTACAAAATTTGGTCAATTGAGAGAAAGATGTCAGCTCTTGTTGGGACTTGTCAGGAAATTGTTACAATTTGTCTGATTTATGATTGCAAACAATCAACTGAAAATAATTCAGTTCTGCTTCGACAGTTTCTCATAATCTGAATTACTTTGAACTCTACTTATAGTCAGGTCACGGCGAAACTGATCTGTCACTTTATATTATAGTTAAATTTAATCCATGAATTAAATGAATGAATGATGCTCTGAAAACTGAGCCGTGAAATAACGTACGAAATGGTTGATGGAAGGGGACTATTTTAAAGGTAAAAACTAACCTCTAAGAGACTTGAAGACATATCCAGCAAATTAAGCAGTTGACCTTCTATAGTTCTGGTTCGCATTTGATGCGGAAAAAAGATTTGATCGAACACTTAAAATTTGTTTCGATCGAGATTTTGAGTAAAGCCAGAAAAAAATTGAATGAAAATAGCTGCAATATTAACAGAAAGTAAATGTGATTGTTTTAAACACTGGCAGTCTGGAAATATGGAAATACAAACGAACATAACACACCTAAAGTCACAGCTCACAAACAAAATAAATCAATAGGAGAAAAACCTGATTTTAAGTGGTGACGTCACAACAGCAAAATAACAGGCACAAAACGTAAACGATTCAAAACTCGAATCTTAACTCTCAAACCAACAGTGGTCACTTAGATATCGCAAAACATTTAGTCAGCAACAAAACACTATTTAAGTGAACAAAAAATATTAGATTTTAGTTTAAACTAGCAGGTCCGTAAAAGCAGTCTAAATAAACCTTTTTTTCCATAAGAAATTTCTTGCAAAAAAAGTTTATTTAGACTGCTTTTGGATGCACAAAGGTGCGCATCCCAACATTCCATTGAAGCATTTGACGAGAACTGAAAAATGTATACGATGGTGAAGTAATTGAAAAAATCCGGCAAAAAAAAGGAAAATGAGCACAATGGTCACAAATATTAAGATTAAGCAAAATTGCTAAATTTTTATTTGAAAAAAAGTTTTGTGTTCTGATCCGATAATAATGAAACATCCGACAAACATCCAAAGATACACCCGCGAAAAGAAGTAGGGGGATAAATCCAACCTGCCATGGCGGTAAGCTAAAAACTTCTTCAAGCACCTTGAAGCAATATCAGAACCTAGGATAAACTTCCAATAATTTAAGTTGGTGCACATTCCATCTCACTTTGGAAAGGAAAAGCAGTGCTTGAAACCGTGAAAATTGTGAATACAAAGGCAAACAAACATATCAAAAATCCAGATCTGTCAGCCAAAAACATTGCCTGGAAAATTTTGATGCAAAGCAATTAGCGAATAAATTATTCGATCGTGAGCGAAAAATCGTAAAACTCTCTAAGCCAACAAAACATACTTCACAAAAAATGAAACACAACCGACTAACGTCGGGCGAACTGTTATCAAAGGAGCGGCGAGCGGTTGGCTCCATCAGCAGCTTACCACAGTTTAGTGAGGCTAGCTTTAGCTTAATTGAAGGGGCGTGAAGTGGGCAGGTGCACCGCACCGGGGGGCAACAGTGGGATGGCGGCAACAGTGGGAGAGGGGGCCATGGTGGGAGGGGGATCTTTGGCTGCACGAGGCACTTACGGCCTGAACGATGTGAAATTTCAATTTTTAGGAAGAGCCAATAACACCATAAGTATAAGTCTCCAACACAGTTTCTGTGATTCGCACAATTGGAGACAAAAGAGCTGAAAAGCTCTAAGAGAACTTAATACTCACTTGGCGCTACCTCTTTATTTCGTTTCTGAGAACGAAAACTCAAATCGGTCTGAACCCAAATCAGTCAAGCGAAAAAAAAAACGCATAACAAAGAACAACAGGATTAATATAATTGCTACAAACTTCGCTTGAGAGTGTTTGAGAGAGATAAAACGTGAACGAGTCCAACCCACAGAGAGGGACAGGGAGAGCTAGGAATGATGAGATTCGACTCCGCAACTTCTAGTTTTCTGGCCTTCTTAGTAATTAAATCATTTAGAAACTAAAAACTTCAAAAAAAAAAGAAAAGTTTCCAAATTTCGCAGTAAAAAAAAAATTCAAAACCATTTTTTCGAATCTGGAGTTCTGTCATAAAACCCATCTGAAGGACTTAAAAAAATCCTTGGCCAGTAATGATCGTTAAAATCAGAAAAGGTCAAAAATATTCAAAAATTATTAAAAATACCAAATTTAACTGCTAAAATTCGTGATATTAATATCTTCAGAACCCTTTCATTGTCTCATGAGACTATCCAGTATCCCTATTTAAAGCCTTATATAGTTTCAGTTGCCCATATAGAACCATAAACTTGGCATGTGATAATAACTTTCCGCAAACTTGAAAGAAACTTAAATTTTATCAAAAAATTGCTTAAATTCGAGTCATTGATAACCATTCCATTAACTCAAGAAACTATGCAGCAGCTTATTATTTAACCTTAGAGGAGGTCCCTGAAACCAGAAAAAAATCAGAAAGATTTTTAAAAAACTTGCAAAATTACATTTAGAAACTATGCAGCAAGAAATTATCGAATCCCAGAGGTTTCTTGACTCTTCAGGCTGGAGAAACCTAAAAAAAATGACCGAAAAATTTCAATAACTTCAAAAAGTCGCAAATTTTATCAAAAAGGCTAAAATTTGTGATGTCAAAAAGTTGACAACTATTCCATGGCTAACAAAAAATTATTATTGAACCCCAAAGGAGCTTTTGTGACACCTGAGGCTGAGAAAAACCTGAATAATAACAATGAAGGTTAAAAAATAAAATTAGCAAGTTTTGGCGATACTGCTAAAATTCGTGAAGTTAAAATTTTGAAAAAAACTCCATTACATACAGAAATTATGCAGTAACCATTTATCAAAACCTAGAGGAGGTTCTTTGTCTCTTGAGGATGGAGAAACCTAAAAATTGAAAACAAAATTCAAATAAACTTTGCAAATTGCAAGTTGTGTCAAAAAATTTGTAAATTTGTGAAATTAAAAAAATGAAAACCATTCCCTGGCCAACAAAAATGTTTCAATTCCTTATTATTAAACCCAAAAGGAGGTTTTCTGAACCCTGAGGCTGAAAAATCTGAATAACGAAAAAGATCAAAAAAAAATTAAAAATTGCAAAAATTGTCAAAAAACGATAAAAATTGTCAAGTCAAATTCTTGAGAAACATTCCATTACATCCAGAAACTCTGTAGCAACATATTATCAAACCCTTGGCTCTTGAGGCTGCAGAAACCTAAACATTGAAAAACTCAAATAAACTTGCAAGTTTTGTCAGAAAACTGTTAGAACTCGTGATTTTAAAAATGTTGATTGAAAACCATTCCATCGCCACTAGAAAAGTCGCAGTAACCTTATATCAAAACCTAGATGAGGTTTCTTGACACCTCGGGCTGACAACAAAAATTTTTTTGCCGCGTGAACCTTTTGGCAGCTGGATTATCGATCATTCACTCTTTTGGCATTTAGGTCAATGACTCTTTTATAGTCTGCGCTTTTTCGGACATTGACCTTTTACGAGAGCAATTTTTTGGTCATTGACCTCTCGCAATCTGCCCTGTTAACCAAGCTGCTCGAGAGCTCTTCAACATTCTCTTCGATAGATCTTAAACATGCACTACAGAGGCCTCTAAAATATGCATTGTCGCCTTTCGTTATACACGGTGCCTTATAAATTCATATATTTAATATATAGGATCCCAATTTGATCATCACTACATACCAAGATTATCATCAAGATTATTCAAAAGAAAAAATGTATAAAGAAAAATCAACTACTACAACGAACCTATGAATAAACATGAGAATCGTAAATTCTACTAGAACGAGCCACCGTGATCTTCTCCAGCAAGAGTGCTGGGGTACTGGCCTCATGTTATCATGAGTTTTAAGCTATTTCCTATTTATAGATCGGAAGGTTAAAAAATCTACACCTAAAAAGTTGAAGGTTCAACAACTAATTTATAACTAAAGACGTCAATTAAAAAACTTGTCTAACTGATGCATAGTTATTGAATTATGGATTAAAATCAACTTCAAGGTGACTGATATATCAGCTGACCTTAATTTATCCATTTAAAAGTTAGAAATCTACCATCAAACGAATTGCTCTCGAACGATCAGCACAGGTCGGCTTTCGTTGTAGCTAGTTTACGAGTATCGAGAACAGCTGCCGTGGTTAAGAAGGAGGGGACACGCCTCCCAAAATCCAGACAGATATTCAAACGTAGTTCTGCTTCCGCAGGAGCTACGAAGATAATGCCTCGGGTTTCCTAATTTATCTTGTTTTTTTCGGTTCAAAACCTCGAATCCATTAAGAGCGCGACAGAATAATTCTGAATAAATTATCAATACGGTCAAACAAACTTGGCATCCAAAAAGGTACAAAGGACCAAAAAAAACTACGTCAAACAACAATAACTACTTCAAACTTCAAAGAACTTACAATTGTCATCCAGTTCTAATTGTAAGACACTGACTGGAGATTGATGCAATCACATTGCCAACGAATCACTAGTTCTGGAAAAAACTATTTCAATGTAATTTCCAACAGGTGATCACATGTAGAAAACAACAAAATACTTCAGCAAATGGACAAATAGTAGTTTCTTCCCTTGATTCAAAGAAGGTGATAGTCAATTTATTGCACACTATTGTCATGTTTCTCTTCTGACATGTTACTCAAAAGTACTGGAAACTTGTATTCAGGAAATAATTCAGAAATAGATTAGTCCAATACAACATGGCTTCAGAAAAAAGTCAACAAAAACCCAAATGATACCTTATACCAGTGGGATAATGAGAACTTGAGAAAAAAACTCGTGAAACAATATATTTAGATTGTGAGAAGGCTTTCGACAAGGTGTGTCACGAGAAACTACTTAGGGATAGGAGGAGCACTGCTGCAACTTCTGAGAAGTTAATTTATTGAAGGAAATAAGATAAAATTAGGTTGACGCCTCATCAGAAAAGCTTGATGTTTCAAGTGCAGCACATGAGGGTGCAGGTTTGGGCTCTCCGTTCTTCAGGATCTTAATCATCGACTTACCTGATTGCATCATGTCGAAATGCTTTAGCCGAAATCAAAATTGCTCGAACAAAAATGGAATTTGCCTTTAGATTGCTGCCCATCAAATCCTGGAATCCTCAGAAAAAGACGTTGAGCGATCAAACACAAACCAGATATGAGAAAACCGCTAGTTTTTTTACATGATCGAGCAAAATATTGCATGGTCAAACCACTGGACATCAAAAGAAATTTGGACGTTCTTAAATTCAATTAATTCTGTCTTATGGATTGTAGTCTGGAAATTATCGAAAACCGACCTAAGAGCAATAGAACGGGTCCAAATCCGAGCTACCTCCTGGATCCTATAAACGAAAGACTTATCATACAGACACCAATTATCTCGGCATAGACTCCACTCACTATCGATGTACCATGAGCTGCACGCCCTTCTTATGTTCACTGATATTCTAAGGCAAATACATGCTGGATTGTCGACAATATGTTGAAATAGTTAAACGCCCGAAGGAGTGCCGAAACAAGCGATCTGCCGACACCCCAGCTTTCAAAGTAAAAAACAGGAATAAACAACGTCCAGATAGTGATTTCTGGACAACAAGTGTCCGCCTTGGGAATATCATGGGAGCTTAACTGAACAAAGCTACACAACACCAAAAATTTAAAAAGTGAGATCAGAGATATACAAAGAATTCGTCGAAAATTTTGACAGTGAAAATATACGCACTTGGAGACCAACATGCAGTTGTGTGGACTGCATAGACATCAAAAGACTGATCTCTGACCAACTCGAACTCAAGAATAAACCCTTCCCATGGGTTTTTACCAAAATCCACAATTACTACTACTACTAAAGATAGTAAAAACAGACAAAAACGCAATAACTTTTTGAATCAAGGGAAGAAATAACTATGGAAAAACCTATTAGATCAACAAGCAGGTCAAAACTTAACTGCTATCTTTTGAAAACCAATGGTCTCAAGGAACTATAGGTAATAGTTAAAAGCTCAAAACATGAAAAGACATGTTCTGCTTTGTATCATTCAGACGGGAGCTAGAATTAACTACGCTTCACCTGAGCGCCAAGAAGTCCTTTCACTAACGGAACTATATCAGCGTACGAAAACTACAAATACGAGCAGACCTAAAAACCAGATATATATACGAAAAACCAGATACGAATTTTTTAATATTATATAATATATATATATATATATATATATATATATATATATATATATATACTTTAAAAAATTCGTTACAGACGTTAGATATAAAAACCAGTCATCGAATTAGTTATGCTTGAAGAGAGAGCCAAGCGTCATTTATCAACAAGGCTTAGCAAGAGGACAACAAAAAATCCATTAACTTCTCTTCGATTAATTAAAATAGAAAAAAAACACTGAATTCCGATCCACATCAACGAGTACAATTGATATTAGTCCGGCAGTGTAATTATTTAAATGAATTTAATATTTCCATATTATAACAGAAAACTTGAGTTAAATTCAAATTATGTCGCATATCTCAAAATAAAAATTAATTAAGTTTATAAAGTCAACCCAACCAGTAAACAGTAGTTCTAATTCATTTTCCAAATTTAAAGTCACGCCAAGTTGAACAAGTAACCTGCCACAAAAAGGGTTCCTTTTGTAAGCTGAGGAGAAGAAAGTTCTAAGTCGCTTGGGGAAACTTTTTTGTCTTGTTTGATTTTAATTTCGCTGGGTAGTTCATTCCAATCTAGTATCGCTAATCTAACAAACGAGTTTTGCCTTTTGATAGAGAAAAATTTTTGGTCCCAGAACAATTTTTTGTCCTTATAGACTCATGAAGATTCCAGGTGATTAAAGGACGTCCCAATGTTGGTGAAAAAGCAGGTCGTAACTGTTTTTTTTATTTTCCAAAAGTATTGTAATCTTTTTGTTTTTAAAAAGAGTTTTACGGGTAGTATATTCCGACTGCATTTAATATCTTGAACAGATTCAAATTTTTGTCTAAAAAAGGTTGCTCGTAATGACCAGTTAAGCTGTTTCGCAAGAGACATTATTAAATTTTGCTCAATTGCGTGAATGATAACCGCTGAGTAGTGCAAGTGACTTAATACTAGGGCATTTAGGACAAGTATCAATAGTTTTTGTGGAATTGATTTTCTAATAGCATAAATTGTTTTTATTCCTCGGGCCATTTTTCGTAAGATATGTTTCACTTCCTCTTGAAACGTTAAATTGCTGTCTTTGTGAACCCCTAAATATTTTACTTCAGGTTTCTCGTCTATTGGAATTGAATCTAAAATTATCTGCTCACTGAAATCTTTTCTTTTGCTCTTACCAAATATCATGAATTCAGTTTTAGAGGTATTAACTGTGAGGTGATGTTCATGAAAAAATCGAATAAGTTTGTTTGCATTTTGCTCTAACTTGATTTTGCTTTTGTCAATGGAGGTATCAAAAGTTAAAATAACGGTATCGTCAGCATATTGTATGAGTTCAGTTTCGTTGTCAACTCTTGTTGCCATGTCATTAATGTACAGATTAAATAGGAGCGGACCAAGTACTGTTCCTTGTGGTACACCTCTATGAAGCATTAGTTCATCTGATATGCAATCTTGTAGTACAACAGATTGGCGGCGGTTTGTAACGAAACTTCTTAAGAGATTTTTTTTTGAGTTCTCATCAAAACCTAAGTTGCCTAACTTGATATCCAACATGTCATAATTGATAGAATCAAAAGCTTTTGATAGGTCAAGAAATGCTGCTGTGACAAAATTGTTAATGTCAGTTTTGTTTCTGATGAATTCTGTGCAAAATAATAGGGAATCGATGGTAGAAAACTTTTTCCTAAAACCATATTGATTTTTACTTCCACAGTCATAACCACAGTCATAAGTATTAGTCATAACCACCTGTCACAACCAATATTTATAAAAGCTAAGGAGAAAAAACGGCAAAAATAGAAGTCAAATTGCCGCACGCGACAAACATTAATTTTCAAAAACAGAAAATGTATCTCATTTCTCAGCACACTTTTAAAATAATTCGGCGCCTAAAAAAATTCCAGCGCGATTAAAATCACCACTCCACTCTAAATTAACTTCTCATTGACAGCAACAACTCGACGGCGACAAAGGCGTAAGGATCTAAGAGAGGTGCTCGGCCACTTAACGCGCTCCGAGCGCTACCTATTTATCCCGTTCCTGAGGAAGAAAGGTCAAATGTGTCACAAAAAAATCGCATTATAAAATACAACAGGATTAATAAAATTACCAGAACCTTCGTTTGAGAGTAATTAATTAAATTAGATCATTATTAGCACTAATTTGATCTAAAATTGCAACCACCTTTTCTACTTCAGTTTCCAATACCAAATTATGCCGCTTTTGAGGTGAAGGCTAAAAATTAGTTGAATCAAAGTAACTAAAAACCTAGTGAACATCTCCCCTCGCAATGAGTGCCAGAAAAATAACTCAAAAAGCTGTACATAGTTATCAAGCTCATAAAAAATACTTCAACATCGCAACTGACTAGCAAAATCCAGTTCAGATCAGATATTTAAACCGTAGATCAAATTTATTCGGTCACTCAGAAGTTTGATTAACAGTTACAAAAATTATTTCAATTAGCAATTATTCAATCACTTGAAAGCCAACACAATATTATTTCTTGAAAAAAGACGAAACACTCTTTTGACCAATTTCTTTCTTCAGTTTCGTCTTAACGGCAGGTTTTTTGGCGCCTGCAGCTGACAATTTAGTTAGAGGTACGCCACACTTAGTGTAGTCTTCAACAACCTCCTGATTGCCATCAGCGTCAAGTTTGCTTTTCTTAGCTGACTGTACTTGAATGTTCTCTTTCGCACTTAGCGCCGCTTGATCAGCAATCGTTCTATCTACGATATTCAGATGAGACTTCAATTTTTTGCTCAAATTGGGACCAATGTAATCAGCGATAATATCAAATGCATGGAGATTTAGTTGAGTCTTATCGGCAAATAACATGTTTTCCCTGGATTTTTCGATCAAACATTGCAACGTATTAGCGTGTTTCTGCTCCAGGAACTTGATACACTTGTCTAAAACATTAAAATCCATCCAAATCTAAGTAAATATCAAATCTATTGTTCTTTTTAAATTTCAAATAAATGTGAAAGCTGTGGATAAGTCAGAAATAACTCACCAGAATCAAGCCGACATGCAAATTCCTCATCACACAGCTTCCATGAGCACAATTTGTTTATGATCTTTTCAGTGAAACGTTCTTTCAACAGAGCAACGCCTGGGAACCCTTCGGGAGTCACGATATCCGACAGCAAGAGCATCTTGTTATGGGATAATGTCTCGTCCAATAATGTTAATAGACAATAACAAGGATTATACTCGCTGACTATCAAAACGTCGTTCTCGGGTTTAATTGTTTGGTCAGCAAGCCAACTTCCATACTTAACCGAGAATTGCTTCACTTCGTAAACCTGAGATTCGCTAAGAAGCAGCAGTTTAGATTCGCCTTTGGATGCTGGGAATACGAAGGACTTTAAAATTGACGCCTCGCAATTATTATTTATTATAACAAACTTTGACATATTGCACTAAAATTAGATGAACTCAGAGAAAAATTAATTTCTTTTTCAATCATACAACCCGGCTATCAGGTAAGAAAAACATGAAGTCAGTTAAAGTGCCTCTCCCTGTATAATGTACTCAGTCAACTCGGGGACATTTATAAATACTGACAGAAGTCAACATCGAAACATAATCAACTAACATCGGGCGAATTGCTCTCCAACTACCGGCTGGCTTCGGTAGTAGCCAGCGGGGGCTTCGGGATGCAGGTGGGTGGGAGCGGAGTGAGAGGGGGGTCAAGCAATTGGTGAGAGTGATGGGGGTTGTGGGGGAGCTGAACGAGAGGGGTCAAAATTATAAGTCTGAGAATCGCCCTTCATACCATGAAATTGTCTTTAAACACAGTTCCGGTCAATCGCATGCTTAGAGACTAGTAAGACTCTAAGAGCTGCTCAGCCACTTAATGCCCTTCGGGCGCTATCTGTTTATCCCGTTTTTGAGGACCAAAAGTCAAATGGGTGAGACAAAAATTGGTCAAGAGAAAACCCGCAGAAAAAGCACATAATTGAGGCTTAATTGAAGGGGCGTGATGTGAGCGCAGCGGGTGCGGGCTGATGCGGGGCGAGTGGTGAGGGGCTGAACGATGTGCAGGGGTACTGATTGGGGAGGGGCGGTGAAGTGAGGGGTCTGCGGGTGGTTGTGTTTATGCGTGTGTGTGAAGGGGGGCTCAACATCTAAGAATCGCCCTTCACACCATAAGTACATGTCTTCAAAACAGTTTCTGTGAATCGCATACTTGGAGACTAGTGAGCTGAAGCGCTTTAAGAGAACTTAATCACCACTGGTCGCTACCTGTTTATCCCGTTTTTGAGGACGAAAAGTCAAATGGGTTAGAAAAAAATGGTAAAGCGAAAGATCGAATTATAGAAAAACCAAATAACTAATGCAATTGCTACAAACTTTGTTTGAGAGCAATTAATTAGCATCAAACTCAAATTAATTAGAACTGCATGCAGGAAAGTGAAGGGCTAAAAGTGGACTTCTCGACATCTCTTGAGTCCCTGCACATATTATAAATTCTTGATTTCTCGTGGTAGTACTCTTTTTGTCTGTTTTTAACATCTTAACATAAAAAAAACCTCAGAGAATCTAATTTTCCATAGCAAAGCTCAATTCCCTACAATAAGGAAAATAGCCAAAATCGTACCCGTCTACATAGGTTGCGACAAACAAGAGGCCTCCAACTGAATCAGCGTTTTGTCTGCAATCTCGACATTGCTTGAAACACAAATATCCAAGAGTTTCAAAGATCCATTTTCCAGTTCATATATTCCTCTGCTTTTTCAATCCCGTGCTTGTCATAGATATGACGGGCCTCCTCATCTTCCATAATTTTCTTTGCCTGAAGAATAATTTTGAACAGGTCCTCCCGACCACCCTTGTCCGGATGACAGGGCATTGCTAACGTTTTGAAATGTTTCTGGATAGTACTGATTGTGGCCCTCTGTGGCAGGAATAGAAGCTCATAAAAGTTCGGAGGTCGACTGAAAGGGCTCTGCGCGTTGATCGCCTCCAGTCTCCTCTGGATGACCTCCTTTGAGGTGTGTTCTGTTCTTACCCTGGTCCTTTGTTTTCTGATATCTATCTCGGCATTCTCCAACTCCCGAGCTAAACACACCCGCTCATCCACCAGAGGGATGCATTCTCTTGTCTTCGTGTTGGCTACATTCGTAACCTCCGCCAACTCTTTCTTCAATATTTCCATCTGCCTTCTGCAGGACTCCCGCTGATTCCCAGCGTATTCAAGCAGTCGTTTGGTCTCAAGCAATTGATCGCTTAACCTGTGACTTTCAAATTTTAACTGCCGGAGCTCCTCTTCGAGCCGAGCCCCGGCAGTTCCCAGCATTTCGCTGTTGTCAATCTTCTTCTGCTGTTCCTCGATTCTCTGATGCATCCCATTTAACTCCGTAACACTAATTGCGGCTCTATCCACTATGTTGGTTGGATGCAGCTGCGTCAATGGCACCACGTATCTTTTATTTGAGGTAACTCCAACAATCCGATACACTTGGTGCCTGACTATCGCCCTGACCTCGAACAACTCGGGTAGATAGTAGCAATAATCGCCAATTTTTGGTTTTGCCATTCCTACATAGCATACATTTAAATTAATCTAATGTGTCGATCTCAATTTCTGTCATATCTGGTACAGATTTAGCGTTTTTTGCTTTTTTAACTACAAGGTCTGTATTACCATCACACAGTTCAACTGTTTTTTTTCTTGTCAAATTTTGTTCCTTAGTACGTTGTTTTAGATGAGGAAAATAACCTAGTTCCTCCATGGGATTAATGGATTGCAGAGCAATCACAGGATTGGTGCCACTGCGTAGCATGTCGATTGAAAAAAACAACGTACCAAACGAAATATGATTTTTAATCCAATAAAAATAGTTATCAAACTGATGGTTATTTCCCTGGCCACATGCCAGACTTATTTCATTTCAATACCCAGGTATTCAAAAATCAGCATTTCATGCCACTAATGATTGTACTTCCAGTCCGTCTTGAAATACTCTAGAGTTTCATGCTCTTATAAAACTTCTAGTCCCAGGAAAACTTCTCTTCCTGTAATCGTTGTTCTCGAATGCCTTAACCTTTTCGCCCTCTTGCTAAGTTCAAGGTCTTTGTCATTGAAAAACCCTTCCAATGGTGCGGAAGTTGACCAATTGACGTTAACTCTGTAATTAGGCATATCATTGGGTTTATGAATCAGTTGTATTCGTCTGCCATATGTTATCCATGACCCATTCTTCAGTTCAAGAGCGTTCGGGTACATGGGGTTGCAATTAATTAGTGTGAAATTTCTATAGAATACTCTAGAAATGGGGTCCATGTATCTAATTCCTTCTGAACTGTTGTCAGAAGACACCCCAATTGGTACTTCCTGGGTACAAAACTGGTTTTCTACAACATGTACGATAACTTTAGCGCACCTATGGACATAAAGTATTCCCCCCGCTCTTTCTGCGTGTGTACCCAGAGCGTTTTATTGATTTAGGAAAATTTGATGTGAGTTTCCGTTAATTGGTGTCGTTAAAATCATAGCTCTGTGCAGTGTTTCTTTGTGACAATTTAATAATTCTATTTGTTTCAGATTTTCAAACATGCCTCGAAAATCCCACACAAAAAGTTGGTCGAGTTTTATGTCCCTGAGATCTGTCTCAGATATATCTGTTGGTGAAAAATTTTGTTCCATGGCCGTCAACGCTTCCTTTGTGTAAAAGAAATTTCTGTGTTTTGTTTCAAAAAGCTGAAAATTGTCTTTCTGTTTTGTCTTGTTTTTCAACTGAACAACTAAATTACTTTTTCTGACCAATGTGCTTGTCAAATACTTCTGGTTCCCAGCGCGGACTATTTTTGCGGTTATCGAGTCTGGAAATTTAACTATCGTTAAGATATTTGGTTTTCTGTCTTGGTCGAAAAAAATATTGTACTGAATGTTGTACAATTGTACTTCTATTTCAAATGTGTCTCCTTGATATAACAAGGTCTGCTCCTGCTTCACAGGGTCTTTAAAATATAACCATGTTCCTTCATTCGCTTCTCTAGTTTCAATGAACGAAGTCCCCATGAAAATTTAAGTATTTATCATGATATTACTTTTACGTGTTTCACCTTTTGGATTGATCCACTCAACGGGGTAGACATAATTCACTCCATTTTCATCTCCGCCTTTCATGATTGTTTTTGATACCTTCTGAACAAACTCTGCGTCGGTTTTATCAACATTCATCTCATTATGGACTTCTTTAGGAGCATTGAATTCAAATTCACAAAGACCCGGTAACCGCGCTTTGTGCCCTGCCATAGGTTTTGGCAGACTGATTTTTTTATCGGGTGATACGTAGGAATTATTTGTAATTTTTCGTTTAAGTAAGTTGCGTCGTCATACCAACCACTTTTTTCCAGCACAGTTTCCGTATATGCAGCCCTGTACCTGCAGTATTTTAGTTTACTCCTGTTGCTCTCGGCGTAGATGAGTCCTCCTTTATTTACCTGTTCCTCATTTATGATGTGTGACGTTTCGCTTTTTGTCCGTTCGGTCCTGGCAAATTTTTGCGTCTGCAGAATTTTCTCAAAATCATACCCCGCAACCTCCAAGGATTGTGAAAAACCTACTCTGCTAACCAATTGGAGATGTTTCCAGTTCAGCTGCACGTTCCAATGTGGGTTCCATGCCCTCTGCATGTTGTCGTTTCACCTTTTTAAAAAAATACATCATTATCAAATTTTTCATCTGAATCGTTATTCTTGAATAAAAAATAGTCTTTGAGTTTCCGTGGTCTTGTTATTCCCGACATACTTCTTGTTTGATATCGTCGTTTGGCAACACGAAGTAGAAGCCGGCCTTCTATTTGGAAATTCTTCGCCTTCACTCCTTTCGGATGTTGCCACCAGGCTATCCCGCCTCTGCTGTGTGGCTACTTTAGGGGCAGGTATCTTTGTGCTTCTGCTTTTGTTGTTTGTGTTATTATTTATTGATTCTCTTGTACTCCCACCCATTGGTGTTTCAAAAAATTCCTCCTTGACTGTCTCATTGTGAGCTTCAGTACTATAGTTAATTTGACTATTATTCATTTCAGGATTAACTTCTCTTCTTCCTGTGTCATTCCATTTTGGAGTGACTACCTCAATTTCCACAAAATCATTGTCCTCCGTAAGGTGATTTTGGGACATTCTCGGTTCACTCTTTGCCGTTTTAGGTTCTTTTTTATCAGTGGTAGCACTTCTACTGTTAAGACGCTTGAGTTGATCGTAGTGGTCTTTTTGTTGTTTTTTCGTTTTTACATCCTCAATAACAAAGTTTAGATCGTTGATTATTTCACGTATTACTTGCAGTCTACTGTAAAAAGGATCTAAATTTCTTTGTCTGGCCAGTTTTCGTTGTGGAGTTGAACACCATTACTAAATCACCTACTTCATATTGTGGTCCAAATGTGCTACGGTCATAGTAGGTTTGTTGTCTTTCTTGCTCCACATCCATGCTTTCCCAAACCAGTTCATGGCACGTCTGTAGTTCGTCTTTCAAGCAACCAACGTAATCACTCAAGGATGGGTAGATATTGTCTTGTATTGTTTGATACATGCAATCAATCGGTAACGCGCATGATCGTCCTAAAAGGAGGTAAAAGGGGCTGTACTTGGTAACAGAGTGAATTGATGATCTGTACACAATCTTTACTAGCGGAAGATAGTCGCTCCAGATGTTGTGATGTTCGCCCACATATTTTGCAAGGCACTCTTCGATTGTGCGATTGGTGCGCTCTATCATTGCGTTTCCTTGAGGATGATAAGCTGCTGTTGATGTCCTGTTAATTCCCAGCTCTTTACACATGTTCTTGAAAAGATTCGCCGGACAACCAAACCTTGAAACCCATACTTTTACAAAAGCCTTAGCTACCGTTGAAGCTTCTTGGTTGCTCATGGGAATTGCTTCATACCATTTTGTAAACTCATCTCCAATTAACAGAATGTATTTGTTTCCACTTGACTCAGGTAAAGGTATCATAATGTCCAAAGCAACTTGCCAAAACGGATGACTTGGTTTCCACATTGTGAGGCTGTGTATGTGTTTCTGGTGTGGAGATTTTTTTTGACAGCATACTTCACAAGAACTTACCCACTCGTGAACATCTTTTTTTCATCCCGGGCCAGTAGAATCGTTCTCGAACCCGATCAAATGTCTTGGCCATACCAATATGACCGCAATGTTCATGGAGGAAAGGTAGAATTTCTTTTATATGTGATCTCTGAATGACTATTTGTGTTAAGTTGTTAAATTCGTCAATAGGTTTCTGTCTCTTGATCAGACCATTTTCAATTTGTAAGTTTCTAAAATCAGTCCAAAATTTCCACAGGGCTCTAGAGGCTCCTGCCATGTTTTTTCTTTGAGGGCGTCTCCCGTTCTCAATCCAATTTCTTAGTATAATGAGGTCGGATGCATTATTTTGATGTTCATTTAATTGTTCAACAGATTTCCCTAGTCCAATGGACCAGATGTTTCTGTCTTCCGTATATACTTGGTTCACTTGATCGTAGTTTTTGACTTGTTCTTCTGTCTGCGGAACTCTCTACAGACAGTCTGCGTGAGGGATCTTTTTTCCCGCTTTGTGTTTGATTTCAAAATCAAACTGTCCGAGATTTTCTATCCATCTGGCCAATAATCCGTCTGGTTCCTTAAAACTATATAACCAAGTGAGGGCCCTATGGTCGGTAACAATTAAAAACTTTTGTCCCAGAAGATAATTTCTGAAGTGTTGAGTGAAATAAACTATTGCAAAAAGTTTCTCGTTTTGTCGCAGAATAGTTTCGTTGACTTCTGCTGAGCGTTTTGCTTGCGTATGCAAAAACTCTTTCACCCCATTGTTGTCTTTGGGAATTAATTGCGCCAATGCCAAACAGAGAGGCGTCGGTGATTAACGTATAGGGATCCGCGTCATTCGAATAACCCAATATTGGTGCTTTTTGTAATGCTTAGTTTAGTTGTTCAACTGATGGTTCACACTCTTTGCTCCAAGAAAAACGTTCTTTTTTGTTTAATAGCTTATAAAGAGGCTCTGCTTTTTTCCAAAATATTGTATGAATCTTCTGTAAAAACCAGCTAGTCCTAATAATGCTCACAATTCTTTTATTGTTCGTGGACTTTTTGTTTTACTGACTGCCGCTACTTTCTCTGGATCCACTTCTACGCCTTTATTTGATACAGTGTGTCCCAGGAAATGAATTTTTTCTTGAAAAAATCTACATTGTGAGCCTTGCATTTTCAATCCAGCGTCTTTAAGTCGTCCAAGTACGAGATCTGGACGGTTGAGATGCTCCTCAAAGGATCTACCGAAGATGACTATGTCATCCAGGTATACTAAAGCCACTTCATAAGAGAGTCCCGCCATGATCAATTCCAATAAATTTTGGAAAGCTCCTGGCGCTGACGCCAAACCTATGGGTAGTCTCTTCCACTTGTAGAGTCCCATTGGAGTTACAAAAGCTGTCACTTTCTGCGACTCTTCATCCAGCGCCGTTTGGAAATATCCCGATGTCAAATCGATATTGGAAAAGTGACAATTTCCGTCTAGAGAATCAATAACCTCATTTATTCTTGGTAGCGGCCAACTGGTTTTCTCGATTTGTTTGTTCAAGTCTCTGTAATCTACAACTATTCTGTAGCTGCCATCTTTCCTTTTCACCAATATTGATGGTGCTGCCCAATATGAATGGGTTGGTTCAATTAATTTTGCATCCTCTAGATCTTCGACAATTTTTTTGCATTGCTTTTCTTTTATCAAAACTCATACTGCAATAACTTCTTCTGAATGGCTGTGCATCTTTGTTGAGTTTAATTTAGTGTTTAATTTTGTCACAATATCCTAAATCATTCGAGTTTCGGGAGAAAATTTGTGGATGTCTCATGAACAATTCCTGTACTTTCTCTCTCTGCTGCTTTTGTAGATTAGAACCTTCCAAATTTACGTGTTTTCCCCTTTGAAAAGTATCCAATGTTTTTGGCTTATTTTGATTTGTGAAAATTCCATTCGCAACCAAGTTCTGTTTGTTTTCAAAATAAGTTCCTACTTTAGTGCTTTTATACACAATCACTGGTGCGTCCGTTAGATTTAAGTCTTTTATCATACTAGAACCATCTTTCATCGACATCATACAGGCGGCTAAATGCAAACCAGTCTTTAGTTCAAAATCTTCAATAGCTTCAACTAATCCTTCAACTCCCGGAATTTTTTCTCCGTTTTCGTCAGCTAATCTAATTCTCATTAGACTTTCGTTTTTACTCTGTTTATAAGTCTTTTTTTCAGCAACTGCAAAGACCTGAACACCGTGCGTTTTCTCTGTGGTAAGCGATATTGAAATTTTAAAGTGACTGCTATATAGTTTCTCTTTGTGTAAGTTCAATACATATTTGATGGTTTTCAGGAAATCAATTACCAGCAGACATTCTCTATCTTCGTCTGCCGGTATCAAAAACTCTTGTTCAACCTCCGGTAGTCTTGGTTACAAGCGTTACTCTTCCTATTATTTTGACAGCTGCGTTATTGGCTGTTAAAACTTGTTTTGTGTGTAATTGCACAATTCCCCGTTTGCCCAATTTTTCGTATGTGGACCAGCTCAAAAGCGATATACTACTTCCACTGTCTATTAATCCAACGCATCTGTTCCCATGAAGTATGATTCTGCGTTTAGACATTTAATTGTGTTTGTCGAACAAACTCTAATGACATTACAGTTCTCGGTGGTTTTCTTTTTAAAAGGACAGTTTCTTTTCAACTGTTGAGAACTTCCACATAGGAAACAATTTCGACAATTCCTAAAAATGTGCCCTTCTTGTCCACAGGCTCTGTACTTGAAATCCTGCCTGTCGTTCCTCCTAGACGGTTCATCTCTTCCGAAAGATCTAACTCGATGACTAGGTCCTGGCGTTGGCAATCGCTGCCGATCGTTGAACCCACAATCTTGTTGCTGTCTTCTATCACGT
This sequence comes from Convolutriloba macropyga, assembly GCF_964194025.1. Taxonomy (NCBI): domain Eukaryota; kingdom Metazoa; phylum Xenacoelomorpha; order Acoela; family Convolutidae; genus Convolutriloba; species Convolutriloba macropyga. The sequence goes on from NC_134468.1 coordinate 10,930,975, forward strand.
CTGTCGTCAGCCCACCGTCCCCGGGAACTGCTTCGCTCCCTAGATTGATTTCGACTGTTCTCTCGCTGCTTGTCATCTACCGACAAATGGTTCACAAGCCTGGTAACGGCCTCCACTAAAACTTTTGTTTCATCCCATCTAATTACTGCAACTTTTGGTGTTTGCTCTTACTCTTCTATTCTTGTTACAGCTTCTAGATGCAATGCTCGTTCCAAAACTGTTTCAATTTTCATATCCTTGTGGTTGATTTGCTTTCTGAGATCTAACCTCACCTGACTATGGTTGATTCCTTCATGAAATCCTCTCAGAACTAGATGGTCTCTAATGTCTTGCGACTCCGTTGTGTAAGCTTTCCAAGCCAACTGCTTTAAGTCTCCCAGAAAATCTGTCGGTTTTTCTCCTGGTTGCTGTAACCGGCAAGCTAGCCGTCCCCGGAAAACGACCGGTTTTTCGCTATATTGTTCTCGAAAAGATTTAATGCATTCTTTACAGTTTTCTCTTTGTAGCTTAAGGTAGAGTGCGATAAAACTCTATGGGAGATTTTTGTAGCCTAAGTGCAAAGTAATGCGGCCGTTCATCAACTTCGCGGGGCGGATCTCCTTAAGTTCTTTTCCGCTTTTGTAGTTCCGCTAATAGCTCAAAATGCGTCACGTAACTCTCCAAGTCGTTTGAACTGGTTACACTTCCGGTAATAGCATTCTAGAGGTCGAGCCCGTTGCCATTTTACTTTTCCCCTACTTGTATCGCGCCCTTTTAAAACTTTGTTTAGTTGTTGAAAATAATAGTTTCTATAAAATAATTACCAAGTAGGTCGTCACTGGTAGGTGTTTTCTAAATTTATCTTTGAGTTTCTATAACACTCTCTTTTTTTTAATGTTTAAAAACGTTTGTTTATAAAACCTAACGCTTATTTCAATATGGTATTTTCTTTTTTACTTATTATTTTTTGTTTCTTAATTTTCCTAATTACTAACAAAATTTTAATTTACAATCCCATAGATGACTGTGCAACCTAAATTCTCTTTATTATTTTAATATGATACTAGCTGTATTCCGATTTTTCCTGTTTTATTGGTGTTTATAAAATATATATTTTTTCTAATTACGACAAGGATGATATTAGGTGCTTTAATTTTCTTTTACCTCTCCTGCTTAATGTTACCTGATTAACTTTTTTTTGCTTTTTGTTTTTTTTAATTAATGGTAGTTTCAGAAAAAGGCAATATATAAGTTTCAATGTACAAAACAACGCAACTGATTCAATTCTTTTACGACGCAAATATCGTGCAGTTTTTTTTTCGATTGCTACGCCGCTCGTTGCTCAATTTCGCAACTAAGATCGAATGAGAAAAAAAATTTCCTAGACTAACAAGACTAACACAGTGGCGATCAGTTTTGATTACCAACGACAACAACTAGAGAAAACTCTTTATTTGTACTCACTCGGTATGATGCGGTTTTTCCACACAAGCAATTTTCTCTATTCACCAACGAGTAAAAGTTAGCCCCACGCGAGTAAATTCTCACTTGCGACTGATTCCGTTGTGACTTCTGCAACTGATTCCCACAAACTTTCGTGGAAATTGGTGGAACTGGTGATTTGTTATCCCAAATCTTGTGTTTTCTCGAGATTAATTCGATTCTCGGGATCTCGGGATTAAAGTGCTTTTTATTCGCGTCTTCCTACCGACAATTTTGTTAAAGTTTTTCAAAATATTAATTGTTTTTTAAATCTCTGTTGCCAGTGTAATATCCGTGCACGGTGTACGGCTAGGAGTTGGGTTAGGGATTTTTTTAAAGCAAAAACTTTAATTAATTATGAAGCTGTAAATATTAAAGCTGTTCAATATAGAGTTAGACTTATTGGTCGAAAATACAATAGGTTTCAAAAGATTACAAGGTGTAAAGCTAATAAGAGAAAAGCAGCTCAATTAAATGAGTTTTAGTTTTGAATATGGTCTTTCGTTTCGGTCCTATCAATGGTTGATTAATCTTAGGTTATTTTTACCCATTTTCTTTAGTCTCTTTGGGATTTTTTTCAAAGTTTTTATCTACTGCACGGGTCCCTGTTAGTTAAACTAACAGATAACATGTGTACCTGCCTGACGAATCCCGTCAAGAACAAACATTCCTTGACGTCTCCCGTCAAGATGAAATTCCGTGATGATTCCTATCATTATTTATGATGCTTTCTTTATATTGTTAAAATCCGGTTTACTCTTAGTAACCATCTCTTTTTGCTTCCCATTTATTGTGAAAATTTCGAATTGTGCGTTCACTATGTATTTTATGAGCATCTCATACATTAAGTTCTATGGTTTGCTACAATATGGCCGAACGTTTGTCCAACATAGGTGGAATTGCACGCACTAAAAGTTAACTCGTATACCATGTGCAATTTTAGATGCTGATCAAAACCAGATAACAATGATAAGCTACAGCTGAGTTTCTTTGTTCTGTAGACCAACCTAATATTCGTTGTTTTGTGCAACAACCGTCGAATTTAATAGAATAACTACATGAGATCAACAGCTGCTTGAAATATACAAAATATTCCTACTGCACGACATTCTGTATTAACCGAATTTTAAAAGACATTGCGCAAAGTCTCACATGAAGTTCTACTAAAAAACGGTCAATATTTGGCTCTGAAGGAAACTGGCTGAGCCCGTTAATACACTATCTCTCTAATCAGAAACCAGCGTCGGGAACAAATGGCAAACTCTCACAAAAAATGCAGTCCTTAGCGGCGTAACCAAGGAATAAATTCTGGGACTGTTCGTCCTGGGTCTCATAAACGACCCGCCGTCTTGTTCTTTTTGCAAGACATTTGGCTATAAAGATTATTACAAATTGTAGGAAACAACCCTGTGACGGTCAGCAGATGTCAGACGTTAAATAATCTTTTTAGGTGGTGTGAGGATAAATTCATGTCAATGAGTTTGACTAAAATGATGCTGTTGTGCATTCAGGGCGTCGTTCAGATAAATGTGCTCAATTATACTTTATAATTCAGCAATTAATTCAATTATTCCATTATCGAGCAATTCAATCAGACTTTACAAATGAATAATCCATTCAAATTTCAGGTATCTTTTTCTAGACTTTCTAAAACAAGACACTACACACGGAAAAAAAACCAAAAACGGAATATTTTTTTTTATGCTAAAACGACACCAGAACAATAAGTACGTAGTACTTATTAATAGATATAGTGCGGTTTAATGAAAACAATTGAAATTTGATTTAAAATTGTTTTAAAATGTTTAAGGAAATGCATTGTCTTGGCACTTCAGATGAAAAAATAGCGTCATCTGATACAAAAACAGAATTCAGAAGCTCAACATCTTGCCATTTTCTCTATATTGAGTGTTAATATTTGTGAATTTTAAGTCGGCAAAATTAACATAGGCTGGAAAAAAATCTTAGCCTCTCCGATGTGGGCAACCGGAGAGACCAACTCACCAAAAGTTTTATAGGCAAGCAAACGTGATTGCAGAAGTTTATATCACATTTTTGGAACAAGGCCTGCCACCTTGCAAGTCTGCTTAAAGTTTTAAAAAATTTTACATCTTTTCCAAAAAAGGTCACAAAGAAGACTCCTGAAACTCTAAAAAACAAATCTTAATGTCCTGATACAACGAGTCACAACCTTGCACTTAGTGTCCTATATGTGGTTGCAAGAACTGATCTTAACGTATATGATTGAAAGCTTCAAACCACTCAAATACCAGGTTGTATGCAAACTCGTGAATAACTTTATCCTGAATATTTTCTTTCTGTTGCTATTTGAGGCCGTTTCCTTTGATGTCTATTCTTCTACTGTCTTTCGCTGATGTGCTTTAATTTGCAAGTATTTTTCTTTTCATTGTCCAAAGACATATTTCGAGCTCTACATCATTGCATACTACTTCAACCACATTGTCCAGGGAATTGCAAATGTTGTTGTGCGTGTGAAGTGAGTGTATTCACCCTTTTGGGCAAAGTAAAGAATGTAACAAACCTTCTCATGCGCAAATTTGGGGAATGTTTTTCTGTTCCAATCCTAATCACAAGGCAATTACTCAAAAAAAATATAGGTTTGGTTAGATCAATTTTGACCTTTTTAGGGTGGGAGCATAGAACCAGCATGACGCTCCTTTCTCTGTGGCTCATTTTATTGCACATGTTTTGATCTTAGACAAATTGCTTCTTAATATGTGAATTTTTGGTTTGATTAAATAATCTCGCTTTTAGATTTCTCTTTTGGTTTTTCTTTTTCACGAGAACTTGCAGTATTGATGAGTACTTCAAAATTTTACACACGATTACGTGATGAAGAATGTTGAGATCGCGTTCGCAATTCAGCAACAAAACGTCACTCCACGTGTTGCTGTATTCAGAATGATTAACCATTGATGAGGATAGTTTATTGTTAATAATAATCCTCTTACTGGCGATAAGTATCAAGGAGTTTTGCAGAGTTTTTTATTTAATTCAGTTTTTGTTGATTAGCTTTTGTGAAGGTTCTGCACTCCTTGTGTGTCAAGACTTAGATTAATGTGCTGGATTAATGGTTTCGACAATAAAGAGGTGCCATTTTCTCCTTTTGCGACCGAAATTTAGCGCACAATTCAAGTGAGACAATTACGGAACCAACGACTCAAGGCATCTTCACATCAACATTTCCTCCTCTCATGAATATTTCTGGCTTTGACTTTTTGATTTGTTTTTGAGATAATCGGGCTCTCGACAACATTGTATCTGAAATTTGGTCCTAACGCGCAAAGTATAAAAAGGGGTCGTGTAACGGAACTCATCACGGAGTCGGGCAAAAAAAATTAAAAACGACAAATTTAAAAGATGTTAAAGTCAATTGTAGAATTATTGCAGCAAACGTTTCTGCTATATTTATCATCAGCAGGCAAAATGCAACTTAAAGTGATCTTAATTACAATTAAAATTACTTCAATTAAATCATGAAACAAACCTGTAATTTAAGAGTCTATAGAAAGATTATTTTTTGTTAAAACAAAAAATTCTAAAATTGAGTTCTAATTTAAATCAAGAATTTGGGTTCATTATCTTGTCTTTTATCGCTAGAGATTTTTTGAGACCTATCTACCGTTTAGGTTTGGAACATTTCACTGTTTTAGTTCCATAAAATTTAATTATCTGAGAGAACAACATGTCTACTGTTAAGTGATGTTTTCAGAGAGAGAAAGTCACCAGACGTTTAATATGGAATTAAAGGCAACTGCAGAAAATTGAATCACATTTTTGGAACCAACCGATCCTTCCAACTCGAAGTTCTGCTTTGAAACTAATTGAAATTTGACTTTCTTTAGAAAACAGATCACAAAAACCTCCTGAAAATTTAAAACAGTTATTAATGTCCGATACAACGATTCAGATCCTTGCTCTTGGCGTCTTATATGTGGCTGCAAAAACTGTAGACAATAAATCACTCATTAACCATGTTTTATGCAAACCCGTGGATAATTTTATCATAAAGATTTTTTGTTGTTGCTATTAGAGGACGTTTTTTTTATATCTGGTCTTCTACTGTCTCTCCGGTTGTTGTGCTTTAGATTCCACGGAATTACCTTTTCAATGTCTGAAGACATGATTCGACCTCTACATCATCGCATACTTTGGACCATTTCAGGGTGAAAGCATTAATCTGGCATGACGCTCGCCTGTCTGTGACTTTGTTTATTGAACACGTTTCCATCTGAGACATAATGATTGTTTGATGAATCATTGGTATGTGATTTTTTTTTGCGTCTCATGGCACTGATCAATCAATCCCATTTTTAGCTTGTTTTGGTTTGATTTTTTTCACAAGAGGTGCTAAACTTGATGAATCCTTCAAATTTATTAACACGATTACGTGAAAAAAGATACAGTTCTTGAACCAGGACCAAAAAATCTCGGTATGCGCTGCTATAATGACTAACTATTAAAGAAATTAGTTCATTGCTAAAAATTATTTCTGTTCGGCTGTTTGTATCAGCAAGTTTTCACGCGTTTTTGCTATTAATTGAGTCAGTTTATGTTGAAAAGCTATTGTGAAGTCTTTTCACTCATTTTGTGGCAAGATATTCGCTGGATTACTGGCTTCGGTAAGGAATTGGTTCTAGTCTCTCGTTTTGTGACAGAAGGTTAGTTTTTTGTCCTTATGAGACAATGACGGAACCGAGGACTCAAGGCCCCTCTCCTCTCAAGAATGTCTCTGGCTTTTACTTTTTGACTTGTTTTTGCGCTGAGGTGGCTCTCGACAACATTTTATTCAAAGATTGGTCCTGTCGGGCAAAATATTTTAAGGGAACGTATCAAGGAGTCCATTCAGCCCGCTGGTTTTCATCCATCTGCATGACCATGTTTGGTGTTTGGGTATTGTTATGCTCACGAAAGAATTAAAATGTTTACAATTGAAATTATTTCATTTAAACTCTGAAACAAACCAGTAATTTAAGAGTTTATTGAAAGATTATTTTTTGTTAAAACAAAAAATCCTAAAATTGAGTTCTAATTTAAATCAAGAATTTGGGTTCATGATCTTGTCTTTTATCGCTAGAGATTTTTTGAGAACTTTCTACCGTTTAGGTTTGGAACATTTCACTGTTTTAGTTCCATAAAATTTAATTATCTGAGAGAACAACATGTCTACTGTTAAGTGATGTTTTCAGAGAGAGAAAGTCACCAGACGTTTAATATGGAATTAAAGGCAACTGCAGAAAATTGAATCACATTTTTGGAACCAACCGATCCTTCCACCTCGAAGTTCTGCTTTGAAACTAATTGAAATTTGACTTTCTTTAGAAAACAGATCACAAAAACCTCCTGAAAATTTAAAAACAGTTATTAATGTCCGATACAACGATTCAGATCTTGTTCTTGGCGTCTTATATGTGGCTGCAAAAACTGTAGACAATAAATCACTCATTAACCAGGTTTTATGCAAACCCGTGGATAATTTTATCATAAAGATTTTTTGTTGTTGCTATTAGAGGACGTTTTTTTATATCTGGTCTTCTACTGTCTCTCCGGTTGTTGTGCTTTAGATTCCACGGAATTACCTTTTCAATGTCTGCAGACATGATTCGACCTCTACATCATCGCATACTTTGGACCATTTCAGGGTGAAAGCATTAATCTGGCATGACGTTCGCCTGTCTGTGACTCTGTTTATTGAACACGTTTCCATCTGAGACATAATGATTGTTTGATGAATCATTGGTATGTGATTTTTTTTGCGTCTCATGGCACTGATCAATCAATCCCATTTTTAGCTTGTTTTGGTTTGATTATTTTCACAAGAGGTGCTAAACTTGATGAATCCTTCAAATTTATTAACACGATTACGTGAAAAAAGATACAGTTCTTGAACCAGGACCAAAAAATCTCGGTATGCGCTGCTATAATGACTAACCATTAAAGAAATTAGTTCATTGCTAAAAATTTTTTCTGTTCGGTTGTTTGTATCAGCAAGTTTTCACGCGTTCTTGCTATTAATTGAGTCAGTGTATGTTGAAAAGCTATTGTGAAGTCATTTCACTCATTTTGTGGCAAGATATTCGCTGGATTACTGGCTTTGGTAAGTAATTGGTTCTAGTCTCTCGTTTTGTGACAGAAGGTTAGTTTTTTGTCCTTATGAGACAATGACGGAACCGAGGACTCAAGGCCCCTCTCTTCTCAAGAATGTCTCTGGCTTTTACTTTTTGACTTGTTTTTTGCGCTGAGGTGGCTCTCGACAACATTTTATTCAAAGATTGGTCCTGTCGGGCAAAATATTTTAAGGGAACGTATCAAGGAGTCCATTCAGCCCGCTGGTTTTCATCCATCTGCATAACCATGTTTGGTGTTTGGGTATTGTTAGGCTCACGAAAGAATTAAAATGTTTACAATTAAAATTATTTCATTTAAATTCTTAAACAAACCAGTAATTTAAGAGTTTATTGAAAGATTATTTTTTGATAAAACTAAAAATTTTAAAACTACAATCTTATTTAAATCTTGAATTTGGATTCATGACCTTGCCTTTTATCGCTAGAGATTTTTAAAGGACTTTCTACCGTTTAGATTTGGAACATTTTACCGTTTTATTTCCAAAATATTTAATTATCTAATAAAGCAGCGGGCCTACTGTTAAGTAATGTTTTCAGAGAGAGAGAGAGAGAGAGAGAGAGAGAATGTCACCAGAAGCTTTATATGCAATTAAAGGCAATTGCAGAAATTGAATCACATTTTGGAACCGATCCTGCCACCTTGTAATTCTGCTTAGAAACTATTTGAAATCTGACGTTCTTTAGAAAACAGATAACAAAAAACTCCTGAAAATCTACAAACAGTAATTTATATCCGATACAACGGTTCAGATCCTTGCGCTTGGCGTCTTATATATGGCTACAAAAACTGTAGAACCTGATCTTTTTTTATGATCGAAAACTTCAAAGCATTCATTAACCAGATTTTATGCAATCCCGTGGATAATTTTATCCCAAATATTTTTTATTGTTGCTGTTACAGGACGTTTTTTTTAGATCTGGTCTTCTACTGTCTCTCCGGTTGTTGTGCTATAGTTTCCAAGGGATTATCTTTTCAATGTCTGAAGACATGTTTCGAACTCTACATCATCGCATACTTCGTTGACTTTGTCCAGAGAATTGCAAATGTTGTTGTGCGTGTGAAGTGAGTGTATTCACCGTTTTGGGCATGGAAAGAATGTAACGTACCTTCTCATGCACAAATTGGTGGATGGATTATTATTGTGTTTCAATCCAAATAACAAGGAAATTATATCACAAAATTGTAATTTGGTTAGGTAAAAATTGGACCCTTTCAGGGTGAAAGCATTAATCTAGCATGACGCTCGCTTGTCTGTGGCTCTGTTTATTGAACACGTTTTCATCTGAGACATAATGATTGTTTGATGAATCATTGCTATGTGATTTTTTTGCGTCTCATGGCACTGATCAAACAATCCCATTTTCAGCATGTTTTCATTTCATTTTTTCACAAGAGATGCTAAACTTGAAGAATTCTTCAAATTTATAGACACGATTACGTGAGAAAAGATACAATTTTTGAACCACGACCAAAAAATCTCGATATGCGCTGCTATAATGACTAACCATTAATGGGATTAGTTCATTGCTAAAATTTTTTCTGTTCGGCTGTTTGTATCAGCAAGTTTTCACGCGTTCTTGCTATTAATTGAGTCAGTTTATGTTGAAAAGCTATTGTGAAGTCTTTTCACTCATTTTGTTGCAAGATATTCGCTGGATTACTGGCTTCGGTAAGCAATTGGTTCTAGTTTCCCGTTTCGTGACAGAAGATTGATTTTACTTCCTTGTGAGACAATGACGGAGCCGAGGACTGAAGGCCCATCTTCTCTCAACAATGTCTCTGGCTTTGACGTTTTGCCTTCTTTTTGCGCTGAGGTGGCTCTCGACAACGTTTTATTCAAAGATTGGTCCTGTCGGGCAAAATATTTTAAGGGAACGTATCAAGGAGTCCATTCAGCCCGCTGGTTTTCATCCATCTGCATTACCAGGTTTGGTGTTTGGGTATTGTTAGGCTCACGAAAGAATTAAAATGTTTACAATTAAAATTATTTCATTTAAATTCTTAAACAAACCAGTAATTTAAGAGTTTATTGAAAGATTATTTTTTGATAAAACTAAAAATTTTAAAACTACAATCTTATTTAAATCTTGAATTTGGATTCATGACCTTGCCTTTTATCGCTAGAGATTTTTAAAGGACTTTCTACCGTTTAGATTTGGAACATTTTACCGTTTTATTTCCAAAATATTTAATTATCTAATAAAGCAGCGGGCCTACTGTTAAGTAATGTTTTCAGAGAGAGAGAGAGAGAGAGAGAGAGAATGTCACCAGAAGCTTTATATGCAATTAAAGGCAATTGCAGAAATTGAATCACATTTTGGAACCGATCCTGCCACCTTGTAATTCTGCTTAGAAACTATTTGAAATCTGACGTTCTTTAGAAAACAGATAACAAAAAACTCCTGAAAATCTACAAACAGTAATTTATATCCGATACAACGGTTCAGATCCCTGCGCTTGGCGTCTTATATATGGCTACAAAAACTGTAGAACCTGATCTTTTTTTATGATCGAAAACTTCAAAGCATTCATTAACCAGATTTTATGCAATCCCGTGGATAATTTTATCCCAAATATTTTTTATTGTTGCTGTTACAGGACGTTTTTTTTAGATCTGGTCTTCTACTGTCTCTCCGGTTGTTGTGCTATAGTTTCCAAGGGATTATCTTTTCAATGTCTGAAGACATGTTTCGAACTCTACATCATCGCATACTTCGTTGACTTTGTCCAGAGAATTGCAAATGTTGTTGTGCGTGTGAAGTGAGTGTATTCACCGTTTTGGGCATGGAAAGAATGTAACGTACCTTCTCATGCACAAATTGGTGGATGGATTATTATTGTGTTTCAATCCAAATAACAAGGAAATTATATCACAAAATTGTAATTTGGTTAGGTAAAAATTGGACCCTTTCAGGGTGAAAGCATTAATCTAGCATGACGCTCGCTTGTCTGTGGCTCTGTTTATTGAACACGTTTTCATCTGAGACATAATGATTGTTTGATGAATCATTGCTATGTGATTTTTTTGCGTCTCATGGCACTGATCAAACAATCCCATTTTCAGCATGTTTTCATTTCATTTTTTCACAAGAGATGCTAAACTTGAAGAATTCTTCAAATTTATAGACACGATTACGTGAGAAAAGATACAATTTTTGAACCACGACCAAAAAATCTCGATATGCGCTGCTATAATGACTAACCATTAATGGGATTAGTTCATTGCTAAAATTTTTTCTGTTCGGCTGTTTGTATCAGCAAGTTTTCACGCGTTCTTGCTATTAATTGAGTCAGTTTATGTTGAAAAGCTATTGTGAAGTCTTTTCACTCATTTTGCTGCAAGATATTCGCTGGATTACTGGCTTCGGTAAGCAATTGGTTCTAGTTTCCCGTTTCGTGACAGAAGATTGATTTTACTTCCTTGTGAGACAATGACGGAGCCGAGGACTGAAGGCCCATCTTCTCTCAACAATGTCTCTGGCTTTGACGTTTTGCCTTCTTTTTGCGCTGAGGTGGCTCTCAACAACATTTTATTCAAAGATTGGTCCTGTCGGGCGAAATATTTTAAGGGAACGTATCAAGGAGTCCACTGAGTCCGCTGGTTTTCATCAATCTGCATTACCAGGTTTGGTGTTTGGGTATTGTTAGGCTCACGAAAGAATTAAAATGCTTACAATTAAAATTATTTCATTTAAATTCTGAAACAAACCAGTAATTTAAGAGTTTATAGAAAGATTATTTATGATAAAACGAAAAATTTTAAAATTGCGTTCTCATTTAAATCTTGAATTTGGATTCATGATCGCGCCTTTTATCGCTAGAGATTTTTCAAGGACTTTCTACCGTTTAGATTTGGAACATTTTACCGTTTTATTTCAAAAATATTTATTTATCTAATAAAGCAGCGTGCCTACTGTTAAGTAATGTTTTCAGAGAGAGAGAGAGAGAGAGAGAGAGAGAGAGAGAATGTCACCAGAAGCTTTATATGCAATTAAAGGCAATTGCAGAAATTGAATCACATTTTGGAACCGATCCTGCCACCTTGTAATTCTGCTTAGAAACTATTTGAAATCTGACGTTCTTTAGAAAACAGATAACAAAAAACTCCTGAAAATCTACAAACAGTAATTTATATCCGATACAACGGTTCAGATCCTTGCGCTTGGCGTCTTATATATGGCTACAAAAACTGTAGAACCTGATCTTTTTTTATGATCGAAAACTTCAAAGCATTCATTAACCAGATTTTATGCAATCCCGTGGATAATTTTATCCCAAATATTTTTTATTGTTGCTGTTACAGGACGTTTTTTTTAGATCTGGTCTTCCACTGTCTCTCCGGTTGTTGTGCTATAGTTTCCAAGGGATTATCTTTTCAATGTCTGAAGACATGTTTCGAACTCTACATCATCGCATACTTCGTTGACTTTGTCCAGAGAATTGCAAATGTTGTTGTGCGTGTGAAGTGAGTGTATTCACCGTTTTGGGCATGGAAAGAATGTAACGTACCTTCTCATGCACAAATTGGTGGATGGATTATTATTGTGTTTCAATCCAAATAACAAGGAAATTATATCACAAAATTGTAATTTGGTTAGGTAAAAATTGGACCCTTTCAGGGTGAAAGCATTAATCTAGCATGACGCACGCTTGTCTGTGGCTCTGTTTATTGAACACGTTTTCATCTGAGACATAATGATTGTTTGATGAATCATTGCTATGTGATTTTTTTGCGTCTCATGGCACTGATCAAACAATCCCATTTTCAGCATGTTTTCATTTCATTTTTTCACAAGAGATGCTAAACTTGAAGAATTCTTCAAATTTATAGACACGATTACGTGAGAAAAGATACAATTTTTGAACCACGACCAAAAAATCTCGATATGCGCTGCTATAATGACTAACCATTAATGGGATTAATTCATTGCTAAAATTTTTTCTGTTCGGCTGTTTGTATCAGCAAGTTTTCACGCGTTCTTGCTATTAATTGAGTCAGTTTATGTTGAAAAGCTATTGTGAAGTCTTTTCACTCATTTTGTTGCAAGATATTCGCTGGATTACTGGCTTCGGTAAGCAATTGGTTCTAGTTTCCCGTTTCGTGACAGAAGATTGATTTTACTTCCTTGTGAGACAATGACGGAGCCGAGGACTGAAGGCCCATCTTCTCTCAACAATGTCTCTGGCTTTGACGTTTTGCCTTCTTTTTGCTCTGAGGTGGCTCTCAACAACATTTTATTCAAAGATTGGTCCTGTCGGGCAAAATATTTTAAGGGAACGTATCAAGGAGTCCACTGAGTCCGCTGGTTTTCATCAATCTGCATTACCAGGTTTGATGTTTGGGTATTGTTAGGCTCACGAAAGAATTAAAATGCTTACAATTAAAATTATTTCATTTAAATTCTGAAACAAACCAGTAATTTAAGAGTTTATAGAAGGATTATTTATGATAAAACGAAAAATTTTAAAATTGCGTTCTCATTTAAATCTTGAATTTGGATTCATGATCGTGCCTTTTATCGCTAGAGATTTTTCAAGGACTTTCTACCGTTTAGATTTGGAACATTTTACCGTTTTATTTCAAAAATATTTATTTATCTAATAAAGCAGCGTGCCTACTGTTAAGTAATGTTTTCAGAGAGAGAGAGAGAGAGAGAGAGAGAGAGAGAGAGAGAATGTCACCAGAAGCTTTATATGCAATTAAAGGCAATTGCAGAAATTGAATCACATTTTGGAACCGATCCTGCCACCTTGTAATTCTGCTTAGAAACTATTTGAAATCTGACGTTCTTTAGAAAACAGATAACAAAAAACTCCTGAAAATCTACAAACAGTAATTTATATCCGATACAACGGTTCAGATCCTTGCGCTTGGCGTCTTATATATGGCTACAAAAACTGTAGAACCTGATCTTTTTTTATGATCGAAAACTTCAAAGCATTCATTAACCAGATTTTATGCAATCCCGTGGATAATTTTATCCCAAATATTTTTTATTGTTGCTGTTACAGGACGTTTTTTTTAGATCTGGTCTTCTACTGTCTCTCCGGTTGTTGTGCTATAGTTTCCAAGGGATTATCTTTTCAATGTCTGAAGACATGTTTCGAACTCTACATCATCGCATACTTCGTTGACTTTGTCCAGAGAATTGCAGATGTTGTTGTGCGTGTGAAGTGAGTGTATTCACCCTTTTGGGCAAAGTAAAGAACGTAACAAACCTTCTCATGCACAAATTTGGGGAATGTTTTTCTGTTCCAATCCAAATCACAAGGCAATTACTCAAAAAAATATATGTTTGGTTAGATCAATTTTGACCTTTTTAGGGTGGGAGCATAGAACCAGCATGACGCTCCTTTCTCTGTGGCTCATTTTATTGCACATGTTTTGATCTGGGACAAATTGCTTCTTAATATGTGAATTTTTGGTTTGATTAAATAATATCGCTTTTAGATTTCTCTTTTGGTTTTTCTTTTTCACGAGAACTTGCAGTATTGATGAGTACTTCAAAATTTTACACACGATTACGTGATGAAGAATGTTGAGATCGCGTTCGCAATTCAGCAACAAAACGTCACTCCACGTGTTGCTGTATTCAGAATGATTAACCATTGATGAGGATAGTTTATTGTTAATAATAATCCTCTTACTGGCGATAAGTATCAAGGAGTTTTGCAGAGTTTTTTGAAGTATTTAATTCAGTTTTCGTTGATTAGCTTTCGTGAAGGTTCTGCACTCCTTGTGTGTCAAGACTTGGATTAATGTGCTGGATTAATGGTTTCGACAATAAAGAGGTGCCATTTTCTCTTTTTGCGACCAAAATTTAGCGCACAATTCAAGTGAGACAATTACGGAACCAACGACTCAAGGCATCTTCACATCAACATTTCCTCCTCTCATGAATATTTCTGGCTTTGACTTTTTGATTTTTTTTTTGAGATAATCGGGCTCTCGACAACATTGTATCTGAAATTTGGTCCTAACGCGCAAAGTATAAAAAGGGGTCGTGTAACGGAACTCATCACGGAGTCGGGCAAAAAAAATTAAAAACGACAAATTTAAAAGATGTTAAAGTCAATTGTAGAATTATTGCAGCAAACGTTTCTGCTGTATTTATCATCAGCAGGCAAAATGCAACTTAAAGTGATCTTAATTACAATTAAAATTACTTCAATTAAATTATGAAACAAACCTGTAATTTAAGAGTCTATAGAAAGATTATTTTTTGTTAAAACAAAAAATTCTAAAATTGAGTTCTAATTTAAATCAAGAATTTGGGTCTATTATCTTGTCTTTTATCGCTAGAGATTTTTTGAGAACTTTCTACCGTTTACGTTTGGAACATTTCACTGTTTTAGTTCCATAAAATTTAATTATCTGAGAGAACAACATGTCTACTGTTAAGTGATGTTTTCAGAGAGAGAAAGTCACCAGAGGTTTAATATGGAATTAAAGGCAACTGCAGAAAATTGAATCACATTTTTGGAACCAACCGATCCTTCCACCTCGAAGTTCTGCTTTGAAACTAATTGAAATTTGACTTTCTTTAGAAAACAGATCACAAAAACCTCCTGAAAATTTAAAAAACAGTTATTAATGTCCGATACAACGATTCAGATCTTGTTCTTGGCGTCTTATATGTGGCTGCAAAAACTGTAGACAATAAATCACTCATTAACCAGGTTTTATGCAAACCCGTGGATAATTTTATCATAAAGATTTTTTGTTGTTGCTATTAGAGGACGTTTTTTTTATATCTGGTCCTCTACTGTCTCTCCGGTTGTTGTGCTTTAGATTCCACGGAATTACCTTTTCAATGTCTGAAGACATGATTCGACCTCTACATCATCGCATACTTTGGACCATTTCAGGGTGAAAGCATTAATCTGGCATGACGCTCGCCTGTCTTTGACTCTGTTTATTGAACACGTTTCCATCTGAGACATAATGATTGTTTGATGAATCATTGGTATGTGATTTTTTTGCGTCTCATGGCACTGATCAATCAATCCCAATTTTAGCTTGTTTTGGTTTGATTTTTTCACAAGAGGTGCTAAACTTGATGAATCCTTCAAATTTATTAACACAATTACGTCAAAAAAGATACAGTTCTTGAACCAGGACCGAAAAATCTCGGTATGCGCTGCTATAATGACTAACCATTAAAGAAATTAGTTCATTGCTAAAAATTATTTCTGTTCGGCTGTTTGTATCAGCAAGTTTTCACGCATTCTTGCTATTAATTGAGTCAGTTTATGTTGAAAAGCTATTGTGAAGTCTTTTCACTCATTTTGTGGCAAGATATTCGCTGGATTACTGGCTTCGGTAAGTAATTGGTTCTAGTCTCTCGTTTTGTGACAGAAGGTTAGTTTTTTGTCCTTATGAGACAATGACGGAACCGAGGACTCAAGGCCCTTCTCCTCTCAAGAATGTCTCTGGCTTTTACTTTTTGACTTGTTTTTGCGCTGAGGTGGCTCTCGACAACATTTTATTCAAAGATTGGTCCTGTCGGGCAAAATATTTTAAGGGAACGTATCAAGGAGTCCATTCAACCCGCTGGTTTTCATCCATCTGCATAACCATGTTTGGTGTTTGGGTATTGTTAGGCTCACGAAAGAATTAAAATGTTTGCAATTGAAATTATTTCATTTAAACTCTGAAACAAACCAGTAATTTAAGAGTTTATTGAAAGATTATTTTTTGTTAAAACAAAAAATTCTAAAATTGAGTTCTAATTTAAATCAAGAATTTGGGTTCATGAGATTTTTTGAGTACATTCTACCGTTTACGTTTGGAACATTTCACTGTTTTAGTTCCATAAAATTTAATTATCTGAGAGAACAACATGTCTACTGTTAAGTGATGTTTTCAGAGAGAGAAAGTCACCAGACGTTTAATATGGAATTAAAGGCAACTGCAGAGAATTGAATCACATTTTTGGAACCAACCGATCCTTCCACCTCGAACTTCTGCTTTGAAACTAATTGAAATTTGACTTTCTTTAGAAAACAGATCACAAAAACCTCCTGAAAATTTAAAAAACAGTTATTAATGTCCGATACAACGATTCAGATCTTGTTCTTGGCGTCTTATATGTGGCTGCAAAAACTGTAGACAATAAATCACTCATTAACCAGGTTTTATGCAAACCCGTGGATAATTTTATCATAAAGATTTTTTGTTGTTGCTATTAGAGAACGTTTTTTTTATATCTGGTCCTCTACTGTCTCTCCGGTTGTTGTGCTTTAGATTCCACGGAATTAACTTTTCAATGTCTGAAGACATGATTCGACCTCTACATCATCGCATACTTTGGACCATTTCAGGGTGAAAGCATTAATCTGGCATGACGCTCCCCTGTCTGTGACTCTGTTTATTGAACACGTTTCCATCTGAGACATAATGATTGTTTGATGAATCATTGGTATGTGATTTTTTTGCGTCTCATGGCACTGATCAATCAATCCCAATTTTAGCTTGTTTTGGTTTGATTTTTTCACAAGAGGTGCTAAACTTGATGAATCCTTCAAATTTATTAACACAATTACGTGAAAAAAGATACAGTTCTTGAACCAGGACCAAAAAATCTCGGTATGCGCTGCTATAATGACTAACCATTAAAGAAATTAGTTCATTGCTAAAAATTATTTCTGTTCGGCTGTTTGTATCAGCAAGTTTTCACGCGTTCTTGCTATTAATTGAGTCAGTTTATGTTGAAAAGCTATTGTGAAGTCTTTTCACTCATTTTGTTGCAAGATATTCGCTGGATTACTGGCTTCGGTAAGTAATTGGTTCTAGTCTCTCGTTTTGTGACAGAAGGTTAGTTTTTTGTCCTTATGAGACAATGACGGAACCGAGGACTCAAGGCCCTTCTCCTCTCAAGAATGTCTCTGGCTTTTACTTTTTGACTTGTTTTTGCGCTGAGGTGGCTCTCGACAACGTTTTATTCAAAGATTGGTCCTGTCGGGCAAAATATTTTAAGGGAACGTATCAAGGAGTCCATTCAGCCCGCTGGTTTTCATCCATCTGCATAACCATGTTTGGTGTTTGGGTATTGTTAGGCTCACGAAAGAATTAAAATGTTTACAATTGAAATTATTTCATTTAAACTCTGAAACAAACCAGTAATTTAAGAGTTTATTGAAAGATTATTTTTTGTTAAAACAAAAAATTCTAAAATTGAGTTCTAATTTAAATCAAGAATTTGGGTTCATGAGATTTTTTGAGAACTTTCTACCGTTTAGGTTTGGAACATTTCACTGTTTTAGTTCCATAAAATTTAATTATCTGAGAGAACAACATGTCTACTGTTAAGTGATGTTTTCAGAGAGAGAAAGTCACCAGACGTTTAATATGGAATTAAAGGCAACTGCAGGAAATTGAATCACATTTTTGGAACCGATCCTTCCACCTCGAAGTTCTGCTTTGAAACTAATTGAAATTTGACTTTCTTTAGAAAACAGATCACAAAAACCTCCTGAAAATTTAAAAACAGTTATTAATGTCCGATACAACGATTCAGATCCTGGCTCTTGGCGTCTTATATGTAGCTGCAAAAACTGTAGACAATAAATCACTCATTAACCAGGTTTTATGCAAACCCGTGGATAATTTTATCACAAAGTTTTTTTGTTGTTGCTATTAGAGGACGTTTTTTTTATATCTGGTCTTCTACTGTCTCTTCGGTTGTTGTGCTTTAGATTCCACGGAATTACCTTTTCAATGTCTGAAGACATGATTCGAACTCTACATCATCGCACACTTTGTTGACTTTGTCCAGAGAATTGCAAATGTTGTTGTGCGTGTGAAGTGAGTGTATTCACCTTTTTGGGCGATGTAAAAAATGTAACGTACCTTCTTAAGCACAAACTGGGAGATCGTTTTTGTATTTCCATCCAAAAAACATTGCAAATATATAACATAATTTTATTTTGTTTCTCTTAAAGTTGGACCATTTCAGGGTGAAAGCATTAATCTAGCATGACGCTCGCCTGTCTGTGACTCTGTTTATTGAACACGTTTCCATCTGAGACATAATGATTGTTTGATGAATCATTGGTATGTGATTTTTTTTTGCGTCTCATGGCACTGATCAATCAATCCCATTTTCAGCTTGTTTTGGTTTAATTTTTTTCACAAGAGGTGCTAAACTTGATGAATCCTTCAAATTTATTAACACGATTACGTGAAAAAAGATACAGTTCTTGAACCAGGACCAAAAAATCTCGGTATGCGCTGCTATAATGACTAACCATTAAAGAAATTAGTTCATTGCTAAAAATTATTTCTGTTCGGTTGTTTGTATCAGCAAGTTTTCACGCGTTCTTGCTATTAATTGAGTCAGTTTATGTTGAAAAGCTATTGTGAAGTCATTTCACTCATTTTGTGGCAAGATATTCGCTGGATTACTGGCTTCGGTAATTAATTGGTTCTAGTCTCTCGTTTTGTGACAGAAGGTTAGTTTTTTGTCCTTATGAGACAATGACGGAACCGAGGACTCAAGGCCCCTCTCCTCTCAAGAATGTCTCTGGCTTTTACTTTTTGACTTGTTTTTGCGCTGAGGTGGCTCTCGACAACATTTTATTCAAAGATTGGTCCTGGCGGGCAAAATATTTTAAGGGAACGTATCAAGGAGTCCATTCAGCCCGCTGGTTTTCATCCATCTGCATGACCATGTTTGGTGTTTGGGTATTGTTATGCTCACGAAAGAATTAAAATGTTTACAATTAAAATTATTTCATTTAAATTCTTAAACAAACCAGTAATTTAAGAGTTTATTGAAAGATTATTTTTTGATAAAACTAAAAATTTTAAAACAACAATCTTATTTAAATCTTGAATTTGGATTCATGATCTTGCCTTTTATCGCTAGAGATTTTTAAAGGACTTTCTACCGTTTAGATTTGAAACATTTTACCGTTTTATTTCAAAAATATTTATTTATCTAATAAAGCAGCGGGCCTACTGTTAAGTAATGTTTTCAGAGAGAGAGAGAGAGAGAGAGAGAGAGAGAGAGAGAATGTCACCAGAAGCTTTATATGCAATTAAAGGCAATTGCAGAAATTGAATCACATTTTGGAACCGATCCTGCCACCTTGTAATTCTGCTTAGAAACTATTTGAAATCTGACGTTCTTTAGAAAACAGATAACAAAAAACTCCTGAAAATCTACAAACAGTAATTTATATCCGATACAACGGTTCAGATCCTTGCGCTTGGCGTCTTATATATGGCTACAAAAACTGTAGAACCTGATCTTTTTTTATGATCGAAAACTTCAAAGCATTCATTAACCAGATTTTATGCAATCCCGTGGATAGTTTTATCCCAAATATTTTTTTATTGTTGCTGTTACAGGACGGTTTTTTAGATCTGGTCTTCTACTGTCTCTCCGGTTGTTGTGCTATAGTTTCCAAGGGATTATCTTTTCAATGTCTGAAGACATGTTTCGAACTCTACATCATCGCATACTTCGTTGACTTTGTCCAGAGAATTGCAAATGTTGTTGTGCGTGTGAAGTGAGTGTATTCACCGTTTTGGGCATGGAAAGAATGTAACGTACCTTCTCATGCACAAATTGGTGGATGGATTATTATTGTGTTTCAATCCAAATAACAAGGAAATTATATCACAAAATTGTAATTTGGTTAGGTAAAAATTGGACCCTTTCAGGGTGAAAGCATTAATCTAGCATGACGCACGCTTGTCTGTGGCTCTGTTTATTGAACACGTTTTCATCTGAGACATAATGATTGTTTGATGAATCATTGCTATGTGATTTTTTTGCGTCTCATGGCACTGATCAAACAATCCCATTTTCAGCATGTTTTCATTTCATTTTTTCACAAGAGATGCTAAACTTGAAGAATTCTTCAAATTTATAGACACGATTACGTGAGAAAAGATACAATTTTTGAACCACGACCAAAAAATCTCGATATGCGCTGCTATAATGACTAACCATTAATGGGATTAGTTCATTGCTAAAATTTTTTCTGTTCGGCTGTTTGTATCAGCAAGTTTTCACGCGTTCTTGCTATTAATTGAGTCAGTTTATGTTGAACAGCTATTGTGAAGTCTTTTCACTCGTTTTGTGCCAAGAAATTTGCTGGATTACTGGCTACGGTAAGCAATTGGTTCTAGTTTCCCGTTTCGTGACAGAAGATTGATTTTACTTCCTTGTGAGACAATGACGGAACCGAGGACTGAAGGCCCATCTTCTCTCAACAATGTCTCTGGCTTTGACGTTTTGCCTTCTTTTTGCAATGAGGTGGCTCTCAACAACATTTTATTCAAAGATTGGTCCTGTCGGGCAAAATATTTTAAGGGAACGTATCAAAGAGTCCACTGAGTCCGCTGGTTTTCATCAATCTGCATTACCAGGTTTGGTGTTTGGGTATTGTTAGGCTCACGAAAGAATTAAAATGCTTACAATTAAAATTATTTCATTTAAATTCTGAAACAAACCAGTAATTTAAGAGTTTATAGAACGATTATTTATGATAAAACGAAAAATTTTAAAATTGCGTTCTCATTTAAATCTTGAATTTGGATTCATGATCGTGCCTATTATCGCTAGAGATTTTTTAAGGACTTTCTACCGTTTAGATTTGGAACATTTTACCCTTTTATTTCAAAAATATTTAATTATCTAATAAAGCAGCGTGCCTACTGTTAAGTAATGTTTTCAGAGAGAGAGAGAGAGAGAGAGAGAGAGAGAGAGAGAATGTCACTAGAAGTTCTATATGCAATTAAAGGCAATAGCAGAAATTGAATCACTTTTTTGGAACCGATCCTGCCACCTTGTAATTCTGCTTAGAAATTATTTGAAATCTGACGTTCTTTAGAAAACAGATAACAAAAAACTCCTGAAAATCTACAAACAGTAATTTATATCCAATACAACGGTTCAGATCCTTGCGCTTGGCGTCTTATATATGGCTACAAAAACCGAAGAACCTGATCTTTATTTTTATGATCAAAAACTTCAAACCATTCATTAACCAGATTTTATGCAATCCCGTGGATAATTTTTTCCCAAATATTTTTTATTGTTAATGTTACAGGATGTTTTTTTTGAGATCTGGTCTTCTACTGTCTCTCCGGTTGTTGTGCTATAGTTTCCAATGGATTATCTTTCAATGTCTGAAGACGTGGTTCGAGCTCTACATCATCGCATATTTCGTTGACTTTGTTCAGAGAATTGCAAATGCTGTTGTGCGTGTGAAGTGGGTGTATTCAACCTATTAGGCAATGTAAAGAATGTAACGTACCTTCTCCTGCACAAATTGGGGGATTGATTATTTTTGTGTTTCCATCTAAATAACATGGAAATTATATCACAAAATTGCAATTTGGTTAAGTAAAAGTTGGACATTTTTAGTGTGAAAGCATTAATCCAGCATGACGCTCGCTTGTCTGTGGCTCTGTTTATTGAACACGTCTTCATCTGATACTTAATGATTTTTTGTTGAATCAATGGTATGTGTTTTTTTGCGTCTCATGGCACTGATCAGACAATCCCATTTTTGGCTTGTTTTCATTTGATTTTTTCACAAGAGGTATTAAACTTGACAAATCTTTCATATTTATGGACACGATTACATTAAAAAGGATACAAAAAATCTCGGTATGCGCTGCTATAATGATTAACCATTAATGGGATTAGCTCATTGCTAAAATTTTTTTCTGTTCTGGTTGTTTGTATCAGCAAGTTTACCAGAGTTTTTGCTATTAATTGAGTCTGTTTATGTTGAAAAGCTACTGTGAAGTCTCACTCTTTTTTTGGCAAGATCTTCGCTTGATTACTGGTATCGGTAAGTAATTGGTTCTAGTCTCCCTTTTTCTGACAGAAGTTTAGTTTTTGGTTCAAGTGAGACAATGACGGAGCCGACGACTTAAGGCTTCTCTACATCAACATTTTTGTCGTCTCATGAATGTGTCTGGTTTGACTTTTGCTTTGTTTTTGCGCTTAGGTTGCTCTCGACAACATTGTAACATTGTATTCAAAGATTGGTCCTGTCGGGCAAAATATTTTAAGGAGACGTATCACGGAGTCCATGGAGCCCGATGATTTTCATCCATCTGCGTAACCATGTTTGGTCTTTGGTTATTGTTAGGCTCACGAAAGAATTAAAATGTTTACAATTAAAATTATTTCTTTTAAATTCTGAAACAAACCAGTAATTTAAGAGTTTATAGAAAGATTATTTTTTGATAAAACTGAAAATTTTAAAAGTACGTTCTCATTTATATCTTGAATTTGGATTCATGATCTTGCCTTTTTTCGCTAGAGATTTTAAAAGGACTTTCTACCGTTTAGATTTGGAACATATTACCGTTTTATTTCCAAAATCCTTAATTATCTAATAAAGCAGCGTGCCTACTGTTAAGTAATGTTTTCAGAGAGAGAGAGAGAGAGAGAGGGAGAGAGAGAGAGAGAGAGAGAGAGAGAGAGAGAGAATGTCACTAGAAGTTCTATATGCAATTAAAGGCAATAGCAGAAATTGAATCATTTTTTTGGAACCGATCCTGCCACCTTGTAATTCTGCTCAGAAATTATTTGAAATCTGACGTTCTTTAGAAAACAGATAACAAAAAACTCCTGAAAATCTACAAACAGTAATTTATATCCAATACAACGGTTCAGATCCTTGCGCTTGGCGTCTTATATATGGCTACAAAAACCGAAGAAACTGATCTTTATTTTTATGATCAAAAACTTCAAACCATTCATTTACCAGATTTTATGCAATCCCGTGGATAATTTTATCCCAAATATTTTTTATTGTTAATGTTACAGGATGTTTCTTTTTGAGATCTGGTCTTCTACTGTCTCTCCGGTTGTTGTGCTATAGTTTCCAAGGGATTATCTTTTCAATGTCTAAACACATGGTTCGAACTCCACATCATCGCATACTTCGTTGACTTTGTCCAGAGAATTGCAAATGTTGTGCGTGTGAAGTGAGTGTATTCACATTTTTGGGCGATGTAAAGAATGTAACGTACCTTCTTAAGCACAAATTGGGAGATCGTTTTTGTGTTTCCATCCGAAAAACATTGCAATTACATAACAAAATTTTATTTTGTTTCTTTTAAAGTTGGACCATATCAGGGTGAAAGCATTAATCTAGCATGACGCTCGACTGTCTGCGACTCTGTTTAATGAACACGTTTCCATCTGAGACATAATGATTGTTTGATGAATCATTGGTATGTGATTTTTTTTGCGTCTCATGGCACTGATCAATCAATCCCATTTTTAGCTTGTTTTCATTTGATTTTTTCACAAGAGGTGCTAAACTTGATGAATCCTTCAATTTTATAAACACGATTACGTGAAAAAAGATACAGTTCTTGAACCAGGACCAAAAAATCTCGGTATGCGCTGCTATAATGACTAACCATTAAAGGAATTAGTTCATTGCTAAAAATTATTTCTGTTCGGCTGTTTGTATCAGCAAGTTTTCACGCGTTCTTGCTATTAATTGAGTCAGTTTATGTTGAACAGCTATTGTGAAGTCTTTTCACTCATTTTGTGGCAAGATATTGGTCCTTTTGAGACAATGACGGAACCGAGGACTCAAGGCCCCTCTCCTCTCAAGAATGTCTCTGGCTTTTACTTTTTGACTTGTTTTTGCGCTGAGGTGGCTCTCGACAACATTTTATTCAAAGATTGGTCCTGGCGGGCAAAATATTTTAAGGGAACGTATCAAGGAGTCCATTCAGCCCGCTGGTTTTCATCCATCTGCATAACCATGTTTGGTCTTTGGTTATTGTTAGGCTCACGAAAGAATTAAAATGTTTACAATTAAAATTATTTCAATTAAATTATGAGACAAAACAGTAATTTAAGAGTTTAAAGAAAGATTATTTTTTGTTAAAACAAAAAATTCTAAAATTGAGTTCTAATTTAAATCAAGAATTTGGGTTCATGATCTTGTCTTTTATCGCTAGAGATTTTTTGAGAACTTTCTACCGTTTAGGTTTGGAACATTTCACTGTTTTAGTTCCATAAAATTTAATTATCTGAGAGAACAACATGTCTACTGTTAAGTGATGTTTTCAGAGAGAGAAAGTCACCAGACGTTTAATATGGAATTAAAGGCAACTGCAGGAAATTGAATCACATTTTTGGAACCGATCCTTCCACCTCGAAGTTCTGCTTTGAAACTAATTGAAATTTGACTTTCTTTAGAAAACAGATCACAAAAACCTCCTGAAAATTTAAAAACAGTTATTAATGTCCGATACAACGATTCAGATCCTTGCTCTTGGCGTCTTATATGTGGCTGCAAAAACTGTAGACAATAAATCACTCATTAACCAGGTTTTATGCAAACCCGTGGATAATTTTTTCATAAAGATTTTTTGTTGTTGCTATTAGAGGACGTTTTTTTTATATATGGTCTTCTACTGTCTCTCCGGTTGTTGTGCTTTAGATTCCACGGAATTACCTTTTCAAGGTCTGAAGACATGATTCGAACTCTACATCATCGCACACTTTGTTGACTTTGTCCAGAGAATTGCAAATGTTGTTGTGCGTGTGAAGTGAGTGTATTCACCTTTTTGGGCGATGTAAAAAATGTAACGTACCTTCTTAAGCACAAACTGGGAGATCGTTTTTGTATTTCCATCCAAAAAACATTGCAATTATATAACATAATTTTATTTTGTTTCTCTTAAAGTTGGACCATTTCAGGGTGAAAGCATTAATCTAGCATGACGCTCGCCTGTCTATGACTCTGTTTATTGAACACGTTTCCATCTGAGACATAATGATTGTTTGATGAATCATTGGTATGTGATTTTTTTTTGCGTCTCATGGCACTGATCAATCGATCCCATTTTTAGCTTGTTTTGGTTTGATTTTTTTCACAAGAGGTGCTAAACTTGATGAATCCTTCAAATTTATTAACACGATTACGTGAAAAAAGATACAGTTCTTGAACCAGGACCAAGAAATCTCGGTGTTTGGTATTTAGGTATTGTTAGGCTCATGAATTTTCATGAAGAGGGTGTGTTTATCCATACATTGCTTTAGCTAATTGGCTGCCTTTAGTGGTGCCCCCTCCAGGTTTGAAGTTTAATTTGTTCATCTTTACATCTGATTAACTTTGTTATATATTCATTAGGAGATGGTGTAACAAATTTTTAAAAAATCTTTTTGAGGGCAAGTTATTAATTAAAACTGTTAAATATATTATTATTTAAAAAACAGGAGGACGCCATACCGATTTGTTTCTCATCTGCACACTTGAGGGACTGCAAGGCCGAGTCATAATAGTAATTTTCTAACAAATCGGGTCAAGTCCCGCTTCACAGGTTACATGATTATTTTTGCTTACGTTTCCTCATATTACTTCACTAAACATCGGCGCATTTGTCTAAGTTGGTAAGTCGGCTTGTGTTATAGGAATAAAGGAGGGAGAGTTTTTAACTGGCAGTTCAATTGCAGGTTTTTCGAGAAGTTAGCACAGGTCGTTACACGACGATTTGGACAAAGTGGTAGCACCCTGAGCATCGGGGCCTGAAACTCCGTAGCTTCCACTTATTGTTGGTGGCATCTCTGCAAATAGCGGCTCTTTTTTTCAAAGTTTGAGAATGCTTAGTTAGGTGGGTCGTCGGGATTGCTGTTTGAGGGTCTTAGGGTTTTTGGATATTTAACCTGCTGGATTTGAACAACGGTTTTCTGTACCCCAATGTCTGTTTTATTAGTCTTGGAGAGACCAGTAACATTTGATTCTTTTTTAAGGCATCTGGTAGCAATTGCGAGCTTGCCTGAGTTCATGTTCTTTGAAGTGTTGATATTCGTTGAGGTCACCTTTGAATGTGTTCTTAATCAGTTGCTCTTGCAAAGCCTTTGTCACGGTTAAATTTAATTTTGCCCCTAATATCCTTACAACAATGCCTCTGGCAACGTTTTTCAACACGGATCGGTTTTTGACCTCATTGATTAGCAAAAAGTGCAAGTTGGACAAATTGAAAGCTCAGAGCAGGTTGGGTTTTGTTTTTAAGCATCTTCAGTTGCTGAAAACAAAATGTCTAATGTGTCAGTGAACTGAAAACCAACCATCATTTTGCTTATCAAAAAGAACGTACTTCTCCAATGTGAGAATTTTTATAAATAATAATCAGGTTTTGTTCTAATCGGGAATCATGTTTTTCCAGAAGTGAGGGACTGGGAGTTTTAATGCTACTCAAAATGTGTTGAGGTGCTATTACAAGTTTGCATTGCGCTTAAGGATGTCTTGTGCCGTGTTATAAAACCCAAATGTTGTTGTTTTCCAGATGACCTTCCGCTATATTCCATGTGTATCTTTTTTCCGGCAAACGGCATAAAATAATGTTTCTGTAATTTTGCCATTGTGGGGTTGAGACGAAACTACTTAAGTGTGCTCAAGGTTAAGTAATGAACTTCATAACTAATCAGTACAGAAACTATATTAATTTGTGAACAAATTTATCAAATATAAAATCAACTCTGAACGAGAAACAATCACAATCGCGGATGATGCCGCTATTAACAGACAAGACGGGAGAAGTGACAGCGGTACCAGGTAATTATCGACAAAGAATGCTATAAAGGACACAGTCGTTAGAGTATGTGTTTTCTCTAATTAAAAAGTTGTTGGTGTGGTCTATAGTTTTGGTTGCATTTACTATGGTGGGTGGGAATTTATAATATTGAGATTTCATTGCATACTTCAAGACGTTTCCGATTTTATGTTTGAATATATTGAGAAGGTACCTAGTTATCCTTATGTTTTAACCTGTCCAGTCACAAATGAATATCTTGGTCATGTAATGGGTATTGCGTTTTGCCTGTATGCCTGTTTATTGCAAGCATAAACTTAAAAAATGTGGGAATTTTAACATTGCGACCGGTTGTCATTGATTTTGAAGGTTTTGGTCATAAAAAGTCTGGTTTCATAATAAAAGTTTTTGCTACCACTACTGAAAAACCTTACAGGCACTGTCTCATTCCAACTCCCAAACTCAATCAACTCCTTGTCATCAGGTGAGCAAAGATCTCAGGATTGCGTCTTAGAATTTTTTAATAGTTTAGCTTAAGAGAGCGGGCATTGCCCATACTCTTTTTCCCTCAGATTCTTCACAGCATTGTGTTTCAATTTCCACTATCAGTTTTTTCTAAGGTACAGAAAAAAAGAGATTTCAGGGAAACGTCTCCAGAAGGAAGTATTAATTTCAGAAGAATTTGTTCGGCCAAAAATCAAAAAATCAAATCAAACAACATTTTGAAAAAAGACGTCATGGGATTTAGCTCACAATCATGCTATCATGTTTGGGGATATACTATGTGAGAGGTATGGCACATCAGATGTCATAGTCAATGCTCAATCCAAGAAAATACATACTCCTCCCCAAGCTTGGCACAACAATATTACGAGCATCGTCAAATTTGCGATTGTGGATACAAATGTGCTAAACGCTTTAACTCAATTTGGATACACATCTGACCTAGAATAGGAAGCAGGGCTGAGTTCAGCAACAAGAAAATTGTTTCTGCAATTGAGAGAACAATTATAGGAAAGATTGTTAATTAATGAGAGGCAACCAGACTGTTTACAAAGAATGACTTGCCTCCAAATTAGCAGTTCATGAGAACTTGTTGGCACAGACGTGCTCGTTGTTTGACAGAAATAATCTTAAAGCCCATATAAGCCGAAAACGAGTTCCTTTGCTTCAATTGCTGAAGATTCAAGCAAATCAAAGAATCTTGCATGTCCCTTCAAGGAGGGACAATACCCTATTTGAACTTGTGAAAAATGCAAATCAATGAAGTAAATCAACAACGAGAGCATGTCCAGAAGTCCCGGCTGTGTTTCAATGGTTTGAGAACAGGTCATCTACTAAATTACTGCAAAGAAAGGACGTCTAGTGTACCAAAATGTGGAAGGCAACACAACAAACACAAACTTTTGCACAGCGACTTCCCGAAGATGGATACTACAAAGAATGTTTCAGATGCTACAACGGCAGTAGCCACTAACATCAGCCAAATCGGATTACCAGTAGTGCGAATCAAACTGACAAACCTAGACGTAAGCCTATGTACTATACATGTGTGATTAGAGATCCTCAATCTCATTTGTGCACAAGTCAGTGGTATCTAAATTCTAATTTCAAGGACGAAAAGCGTCTTTATCAGTAGCAGAGATCCATGGCGCACAAGATATCAAGACTGAAATAGTTCCAATAGCTGTTTCAGCCAATGAGAAGTCTCGACCATTGACAACAGTGCTGTTCTCTGTGCGTAGGAAACTGAAGTTGGGTGGTGAGATTGTGGAGCTGCAAGAGTTAGAAGACCGTTACTCACATTAAGGGAACTTGATAAGTCAGACCTACAACCTATATGAGGTTAAACCGATTTTTACGACTTTCATCATCCTTTCCAATTCAAAAAATCAATAGAAAAAGCTTCACCACCGGCAGTGAAATTGGCTGAACGTTAATTGTTCCCGTACCAAAAAAGCAATTAGCAAATGTTGCCACAACAGCAACATCAATTGCAAATGATCAACAATTAGTCAAGCAGTTGAATAATTGGTGTGATATCGAGGACGAAGTGAAGTTACCGAACAATTTCACCTCTGCAGTGAGGCAACTCAAGTCACTAGATTGACGCCGGTAGAAAAACAAAACCCTAAAGAACCGCTGCTATGAAATCATTGACAAGGATGTCAATGCTGAATACGTTCGGAAAGTTGATCAAACTGAACTGAATGAAACCCGATACAAAATGCAATGGTATTTGCCACATCATCCTGCCAACAACCCGCATAAAAACCTGAAAAGAAAAGGTCCGAAGACTGTACAAGGCCACATTATTGTATCAAAAGTTAGCCCGCAACGACAAACATCTATGTGGAGAGGACCAGATGCAGACTGATTTATATTTCTCTTACTAGAGTACCAAATAGCTTTTTCAGCCGACATAGAAAAAAGTTTCTTCGAATAGCTGACCAAAGGACGAGAGCCGATCTCTATGTTTTTTTGGTGAAAAAACTCAGAGCAAAATATGGAATTTTATGAGTACATACGAAACGTTTGGGGTACAAAACCTGCCAACTTGAGTAAATTACGCTTTGACTCAAGTGACAAAACTTAATGAAGTCAACGACGAAATCCTTGTTAGAACGATTCATCAAAACCTCTACATTTAAGACCTTCTCAAGTCAGTCAAAATCCTTCAAGAGGCTATTGAAATATTCCAGAACGTCAGAAACATCCTAAGCAGAGAGGGATTCAATCCGACA
This sequence comes from Convolutriloba macropyga, assembly GCF_964194025.1. Classification (NCBI taxonomy): domain Eukaryota; kingdom Metazoa; phylum Xenacoelomorpha; order Acoela; family Convolutidae; genus Convolutriloba; species Convolutriloba macropyga. The sequence goes on from NC_134468.1 coordinate 10,960,864, forward strand.
AAATAGATAGCAAGTGACGAAGAAGTCAAGTCACAGATCCCAGAGACAGAGAGGTCAACAAAAGTTGTGCAAACCTTCAAATGTGAACCACAACCATCTTCTATCCTTGAACTAAAATGGAATGTGGACACACACAGGCAGTCTCATTGTCAGTGGTGGATCTGAGTTAGCAGTTCCAGCAATAATAACTCAGAGATTTTTCTTATCGTTTGTCTCAGCAGCGTTCAACCCGCTTGGGATATGTTCACCAATCACTATATGAATGCAGCTTCTACTCAAAATCGTTTGGGCAGCAATGAGGCAAGCATAGGACAAAAAGTTGTCAGCAGACGACTGAAAACTGTTGAGTGATTGGTGCTCTGAAATGAGAGAAATAAGGACAATGTCTATAAATCAATTTCATTTTGGAAATGGATTTTCAAGACTGAGAATTCACAATTTACAGATACATCAGAAGAAACAATGTGCATTGGGGTACATCTGCGAAATCGAACAGCCCATGGAAAGACCTATGTAAAACTGAATTATCGCTTAGCATGCATCAGACATACGACAAAACGGAAGTAAGAACTCTAGGCCGCAGTTTACGGAGTTCGTCTCAGAAAGCAGATACTCAGCAAAATGAAGTCCAAATTGACAAAATCTATCATTGGAGCAAATCATCAACTGTACTACAGTGGCTACAAGCAGCACACAACAAGAACAAGTGTTCGTTTCAAACAAAGCAGCAGAAATACTGAAAAAAGTGAACTATGGATCAATTGAAACACGTCAGAAGAGTTCGAAAACCCTTCCAAATACTTTTTCGACTTGTTCGAATCGAAAGATTCCCCAATAAATTGAAGTCAGTTAAAAGCAGTAAAGAGATGTTGATTGCGTTGAACATTGCCAAACTGTCACCCTTCATAGAAGAAGATAAAAAAATTTGAGTGAAAGGTCGACTGAAGCATTCGAAGCATGATTACTATGCCAAAAACCCAATATTGTTAACAGCGAAGTTTCCGTTGTAATACTTCTGTTGGAGTGAGCACGTAGAGATAATCTGCACGAGGGCACAGAATATTTGAAAACCATTCTCTAACAACAATTCTGGATTGTTGGATTGCAAAAAGCACTACGAAAAACTAAGTCACGTGGTTTCAAATGCAGACACAGGAACGCCCACCCAATCCACCCACAGATGGGTAACTTACCCCGAAAACGGCTTGATGAACATTTTTCCCATTCGCCCATGGCGGAGTCGATTAATTGGGACACATTGAAGTGAAGTTCCTACGACATATCTTGATGAGTTGGCGCTGCCTCTTCACTCGTCTAACAACGAGAGCAGTGCACATCGATTTCGCACAATCCTTGTACATCGAATCATGTCTAACTACAGTTACAAGACTTAATGGAAGATTTGACACCCAAACAGCGACAAAAGCACGAAATTGGTTAGAGCAGCCAAAGAATATATCGTTCCCGGACAAATGCTAAGATCGAAAGTGACTCAGCGCAGAATAAAAATCGTTTCGAATATAAACCCATAGGAGCCCAGACTTTGTTGAAATCTAGGACAGACCAGTTCAAGGTTGCTAGAATGTCATTTTAGCAATCAGTCTTGAACAACCAAAACCTCAGCGACGAGGTACTTAGCACAAAAGTTTGTCTTATGGAGCAAACTCTCAACGCAAGACCCCTGACAGCACTAAGTGACGACCCAGAAGATTTGACAACCCTCACACCAAATCACATCCTGCAAGGACAACAAAACGAGAGTGCGCACTTCATGCCATCCAGTGGCCGCTACCATGACTTGATATAATCCTTCAAAACAACTCAAGCGCACGACGACATGAACTGGAAAAACTGGACTCGGGAATCCCTTCCACAATGAACCAGACATCGAAGTGCTGAAACGAACACGTGCGAAACCTGAAGGAAGGCAAGTTAGTATGGCCAGTAGATGACTCTAAAAATCAGTTTGAGTATAATCTTCTCCGGCCAGTCAAAATGGCACGTGGAGAGCAGAACCGAGTAGCAGTGAATTTAGCGCGAGTATTCTACGATGGTTTTTCCTAGATCAGAAACAGGACCGGCGATGTTGGCGTCAAATCAAATCGGCTACAAGCAGACAACAAGAAAAAGATTTGAAACTGATAAAAACGAAAATTAATGTAAAATTCCCCTCGACATTGGAAAGGGAAAACTTGAGCAAATCAAGGTTATGACACACTGTTAGGGACACCTCTAAGATGTTTTTGGACCCAACGAAAGTTATTGCATCATGTCCACAAGTGTAGCTATTAGCACTTATGTGGTACAAAATTAGCATTTTCGATTTTTTGCCATTAATTGTTAAATATATTAATTTGTTTAATATATGATTCTTTAGGTTTTCATTAAACGCCAAATTCCTTATGTTTGGGATTTTTCGAGCTACGTAATAATCATCCTCGCTTATGTTGACAAAAGTAAATTTTTGCTGTAATTTGATATTTATTGTGTACAAAATCTCTCCAAGGAAATTTATCAATTTATTGACGGAGTTTTTGATTTTTCTCAACCTTTTCCTCATAATATTTTTATGGCTAGTGGCAAAGTGCAACAGAACTTTCTCCTGAAACTTTGGGGCTAGTTGCGAATAATGCGGTTGTTCATCATATTGTTCATCATCTTCTTTTCTTTTATCCCACTTGTTTTTAAACTCAGCTAGTAGTGCGTCATGTAGGTTTTCTACTCAATCGATTAGGACAGCTTTTTGTTGATGGCATACTTCGAGTTTAACGGCTTACCAACTTTCCGTTATCCTACTTCACTCTGCAACAAACTAAAATTTCTCCTTTTTTTGATAGTTATTAAACACTGTTGGCTATTTGGCAAGTTGCCTGGCATAGTAAATTGCGCTTTTTTTTCTACTTCATGTTTTATTAACCCTTAAAACGAATTGCTATCAGGGGCATTTAATTTATCTGAAGTGTTTGAAAGTTCCACAATTTAAAGAATTTCTGGTTTTTCATGTTGCAGTTCCCATTCTTCGACAAACACCTCGCATAAATTTTTCCCTTTGTTTTTGTTGACAGTGTCT
>NC_134468.1:10964133-11010756 GCF_964194025.1 Convolutriloba macropyga
AGTGGCATTTGTACTGGATGCTATATTTAATAAATATTTTGTGATATTTTAGAATTTCTGGCAATGCCTGTTGCGAAGTATTGTTCTATTCCTTTTTTGTTAAGAATGGGGCTGCCAAAATCCATTTAAAATTCTTGGTTTGGTTCAGTGCAATTAAGTAGCTGTGACCATTTCTTATAAGGAATCACTGATTTTCAATTCTTACTGATATGTGTGCATTATTTGCACTCACTATGTTTTGCTAGTTTATCTCGATGAATATATGGCCGCCAAATATTTTGGGCGAGAGATAGCATCGCGAAACTCCCCGCATGAATTCAATAAATATCATCAAGAACTGCATCCCAAATTGCCCCTGGAATGCAATTCAATCGTCAATTGGGAAAAAACCATGTTTCACGCTCATATCACGCCAATATGAGTAAATGTATCGGCTCATGTCCTTCAATTGGGTCTCATCATTCTTCAGTACAAAATCGCAAACATCCTTCAGTATTACATCTTTCCCTGTCACGTTTGCTAAGACTTTCATTTTCTTGACAATCTCAGTCCTTCAGCTGTATCCAAGGCACTTGTTGAGGGGGTTGAATCCATCGTTGATGTGTTGTTTATCTTGGGTGTTGTATTCGTTCGAGAAATATCAGAAATAATTACGCAAGATTTGGTTGGCGCCGTTGTCTTTTTCAATTTTCTTCGAGGCTTTTTTGGTGAAGATATGATCGGGTTTAATTCAAAATGTTTACTTGCAAGAGTATTATTGATAAAAAGATATAGAGGAGCAATCTATCGATCCAACGGTAGAGTCGACTGCTGTAGGATTTGTTCGAACGATGTTCTTTAAGTTTTTATAATGAGGCTCTATGGTCGGCGATCACGGTGAAAGTCGTTATCATGAAGGTAGTATTTGAAATAGTCAGTAGACCATACAATTTCCAGTAATTCCAGCAGCTCATTTCCGCTATATGGTTCTTCTGTGGTGTTTAAAAAACGAGACGCGACTGCAAAGGATTTCCATCTGTCTGGAGTAATTTTCCATCTGTCAGGAGTAAGTACAGCTCCAAGTCCAAAATGTGAAGCATTGCACTTTACTCTAAGGTTCAATTTGGGATTAAAGTAACTTTTTTAGCTACTTTGAGCTATCTTGTCTTCAATATTGTTAAAATGTTTGATGCGTGACTCAGGCAATACAGATTTAGAAATTATTTTTAGTAATGGTCTTAGTTGGTGACATAGTTGCGCTAAATGTGGTATAAATTATCTAATTTAATATAGTGATTCATGAAATGAATGTAATTGATTATGTGTATTTGGGGGTGGAATTGCTAGTATAGCGGCTAATTTGTTTTTGAGTGGCGAAATACCTGTTTAAAATTTATTTATATCCGAACCATTTAGTTTCTGACCTGGCAAAATGATTTTTTTTGGAAACTGATACGTAAGTTATCCCCTTTAACTTTCTCAAACTTTAAGTAACATAATTGATATGAAGGAATTTTGATCTTTTGTTAGCTATAAAAATATCGTCTAGGAAACTATATGTGTTTTGAAGGCCAATGAGTGTGTTTTTTACTGCTTTATGAAATTTTCATGGCATGTCGATGAGACCATTAAAACTTGTTGCAAGTCCATAGATACCTTTTGATTCTCCGCAGAAAATATTAAATATAGAGTAATTTGCAGTATCTTTATGTAATTGTAATTGACTATATGCCTATAAAGGGTCTATGGTTAAAAAAAACTTGTTGACCGTTTTGTATATCTGTTAAGTGTCGAGAAATTAAATCAAGGAGCATTTATAAATTGGGCGGTTGTTATTTTTTAATAAATTGATTTTTTTATGACTTTGGTATCTAAAGCTAATTTTGTAGATGGATCTGTCTTTACTGTAATTACAAAGAGCGAAATACAATTTTTGTCAGATGGACCTGTCAGTTTTTTTTATATGGCCCTCATTTTGCAATCGGTTAAGTTCAGTAGTAACTCTAGAATCCGACAACCTTTTGTGTTGCTTTGCTTTGGACTTTTGATGAAACTTGATTTAGCGATGTTTGTCTTCAATAAAAAAAAATTTGTACTAATTCGGGCAATTTCTACGCGTTAGGTTGTTTTAATTTGCATGTAAAATTATCCAAATTATTAGCACATTCACCCCTTTTTGACTGTTGTTGAACAACTGCTAGTCCAAGACTGCTGAAGAGGTCCCGTCTCATGATGTTTTTGTGAACATAATCTGCCATAATGACACTTGCAACCTCACAAGTCCAATCATTTTATCTAACTGTTGTGGCGAGTTTTCCTAGGACCTCGATTGGTTCATTTGAGAAGATTTTTAGGTCTATTTGGTTTCCTGAAGCAATCCATTAGGCCCTTGTGGTAGTCTCGAGGACGTTTCTAGCCAGTGTTTGGGTTATAACGCTACAGACACTGGCTGAATAAATTTTCAAGACTAGGGGAATATTTTCAAATTGTTTTGGCACTAAGTGGTTGGAGTTTAATTACTTTTTTCCTGGAAATCGCTGCGACATAGTTACCGGAATCACTGTCATAATTTGAACCGTATATATCCTCGTACAGATCTCTGTCGCTGGTTATGTAGTTTACTGGCTCTTCGTCATTAATTGTTTTGGGTGTTGACTCAATATGGTTGACGTTAGTTTGCTGGGGTGGTGATGTTTGGGGTTGAGAATTTTTAGGTTTTCTGCACTTCTTTGCAAAATGATTTAGGATTCCACAGTTGTTGCCTTTCTTTCTTTTTGTTGGGCAAGTTTTATGATGATTGTATGTCCAGCGTTGTCCGCAATTTGCGATTATTCTTGGAAATTGGTTTTGCTTAGAGGCATTTGCGATGCAATTGTAACGTTATATTTGTCGTTGAAAATTTGTGGAGCGATTGCGACTTTGAAAATTGTTAACTATCTTCACGGACTGAGTGTTTTTGTTGTTCAGGTTTTGATTATTTTTCTGTTGATGGAGGCTCCCATATTTATGTAGATTGCTATCTGCAATGCTTTGGTGGGCGATACTGTCTCCTTTAGTATTTCTTTTTGGGATTTGTAATCCAACATATTTAATGTACACATGTCACGAATTAAAGTCTTTCCTTCGTCGCCTCAGCTGCTCATTTTGGATTGTTCAATGAGTCTCCAGTAAAAACTCTCGAAAGAGTTTTTTTTTCTTTAAAGAGAAAAAAAGAATTGGTCGTATGAAATATTGCGATTCTTCATAAAGTAACTATTCATGATTCTCCATAGTTCTTTCATCGGTTTGTTTTCAAAAAGAAAATGTGAGTGCTCAATTTTAAAAATCCCACGACCTTCTGTGCCAATGCAATTGTAGAGGAGTAAAGTAGTCTTTTGATTTCAGATATCACATGAAATGTTATCACGAAGGATGCCAATTTCAACAATCTTTTTAACTCTATTCTGCAATGTTAACTTGAGCTGCGGATTGCGATTCTTTCGGTCTCGCTCAGTTGCTTGTGTATGGTTTTTGACAGGCTCTTCGTGTGCCGGTTCTTGGGGTATATGACTCCTGTGGCTGGCCCGTTTAAAAGAACGTCAATTTGAATTCCCTTCTTTGGTAGCGAGGCGAGTTTCCATTGTCGTGTCCACTTCTCTCACGAAAAGAGTGGTGTGATTGTTGCCTTCTCCCAGAAAGCATCTATGTGAAGAAGGGTTTTTCTTGTATAAACTGCTGACTGCGCCATGTTGTACTGCCGAAGATTAGATTTGATCCGATTGCACCGCGTTTGATTCTCACTTAATTAGGGTTGAACTTTTCGTCGGGTTTGGAAGTTTACTAAGTAAAGTTTTGAATTAAGCAGTTCGCGTCGCGAATGACTAGTTGAGTTTCTGAGTTAGCTTTTGAAAAACTATTTACTAAGTTCAATTGCAACTGTGAGTTAGCAGCACAAAAGAGAGAATGAAACTGACATTACAAATGAAAGCAGAAAAGGAAGTTAGAGTGATAATAAGCTGATCAAGCGACTAGACAGAAACTTAACATTTGTTTATGATGTGAACAGACAGTTTCCTGTCTAAAATATGAACAAAATGGAATTATGATTAAATTTTTTAATTGAAATATAATGAAGGTAATATGAACTAAATTACTGCCCTTGAAATGATGAAGTTAAAATACAAACGGTAGTGGATATTGGTAGTAGTATCCTAACCGTATGAAAAACGCGAGTTGTTTTAGCACTTTTCAGGACACCTCATGGATCATTCCCTGTTAGCTAAACTAACAGATGCGAGGTTTACCTGCTTGAAGAATCCCGTCCAGAACAGACGATACTTGATCGCAATTTATGAGCTTTCCCATCATTATTTATGATATCATTTGTTCCTTTGTTAAAAATCCGATGTACTTGGATAAAGCTATCCATTGCTTCTCATATTTGATATGAAATTTTCGAATGGTAAAATTGGATTTTATTTTGAAAGTATCTCTTTTGTTGGAGATTACTACGGAACGAAATGTTGTGAACAAATTAGGCATTTCATTAAGTATTCTAAACCATTGGGCTTCCACAAAAATGAGCAGCAATGAATAACAAATTTAAATCATTCTGCCAAACAAAGCAGACCAACGACGAAACTCAGTGTAAACTATACATGAAGATGAAAGCGTGAGAATAAAATTTTAGCTTTTTGTACACGAAAAATCACACTAGTTGACAAATCTGCTCTTTTCACCTGAAAAATTTTGTCATTCAACTCAAAACCGTAAAGTGATAACCTTCGGCCAAATAAAACGGCAATGAGATGTTATACGTAGCACAATTGACTAAACAATGAGCCACAACAACCTTTTAACTAAATAGACCTAACTAGGCCTAATTGTGAACTTGAGGCAATATGAGATGATAGAGCAAAATTGAGCAGAAGCAATATTCAAAAAGACTCAATAATTTAATAAGATTTTGAGGAAACTAAACAATAACCATCAATAATTCTGCACAAAAAATCTAAGCTAAAAAGGAGAGTTCTTATGGAAAATCAGAGAAAAAAAGGAAGATCAAAATTATGGTGCGGAGTGTTAGGCATTTTAAGCTTAACAATTATTCTTTTTTACTCTATATTTTACATTTTCATTAGTAAAATTATAAGATTTTGATTTCTTAATTGCTTGGTTAAAATCATTAGTAAAAGTTATAATACCAAATTAGTAAAAAATATAATACCTAATTATTGTGCTTAGTAGCACAACACAAGAAGGTTTTTTTATGGCATGCATAACAACTCGAAAGACAATTATGTTTTCAAGATGGAAATGTGTGAAAGATTAAGAATTATTGTTACTTTGAATGTGATTTTTTGTTAGCCTGTGCAAAAGTTACTTAACGAGAAAAATCAACACAGAAGTTGCCGATTGCAAAAAAAAAATGATCGATATACTTTTGTGGATGCCATACAAGTAGTTTTTATCAGAAAAGCAACTAATTGTATTAAGGGACATCACATAATTGGACGCAAAAAAATTAATTTGAAAAGTAAGCGTTGCACTTCTACGCAACGTAATTATCTGTTTCAGTGGTTGCTCTGGTTGCGAAACAGCGTAAATAGACAAGAAAAATACGTATTTTTTTGTGGTGAATGGTCGGCCCAACTCTCAATTGGCGTAATAAATATTAAACTCTATGATTGGCTCTGAGAACCTAGCATATTACTAGCTGATTTAGTGCGGGAAAGTGATGCAGACTGGTCTGGAGACGTGAACGACAGAAAATCAACAACGGGCTATTACTTCAAGCTCAACGGACGTGGCGCAGCACTCAACTGGGGTGTCAAGAAGCAGGCCACAGTTGCTCTTTCTTCATAAGAAGCAGAATATCAGGGCATGGCAGCAGCAGTTCAGGAAGCACTCTACCTGAAACAACTTCTAGAGGATTTTGGCATCCAACAGAAACGTCCAATAGCAATTGGAGAAGACAACCAAAGTTGTATCAGACTCTGCCAAAACCCAGTCATGGACAAAAGGAGCAAGCACATCGAAACAAAATTTCACCTCAACCGGGACAAGACGGAGGATGGGAATATTTCAGTTCATTACGTCCCTACAGACAAAATGGCAGCGGACATCTTCACAAAGTCCTTACCCGTTTCGAAAGTGGAAACATTCAGAGCAGTTTTGATGGGAACAGACACTACGCAATCAGCTCAAGTCTGAGTGGGGGTGTTAGAATATCAATCAAACTATAGTCTTAAACTTCGTGAGAATTAAAAAGAAAGTTTGACTTACCAGATTTGAAAGACAAGCAATATGACTTCGATCAAAGAAATTATATAAATGAATCGTCAAGAAATGGTGCTTAGAATCAATATTCGGTTCAAATTGGTGAATCTAGATAACTATTATTAGAGTTAGATTAAATGATGTAAAATCTTCCCAGCATGTATTAAATGATGATTATATCTCCGGAAGTGTGAATGAATTCTTAGAAAAGTGCAAATGCATTCCATTTATGGTTCCCTTTGCGACTGATTTGAAGAAGCGAACTATATTGGGTAACCTTTGCGACCCCCACTATAAATCACGGTGCTAAGGTCAGTTTTGTATCTTGACTTTTTTACACTGATAATAGGTATATATACAGCTGATTTTTGAGTCCTTCTTCATCCCCAAATTTAAATCACCATCTTGATCTAATAATCAGATCTCTCCTGTAAATCTCTAAATTCTACTGTAAAATATCATTTTGTTATTCTCTCATTTTTGAGAAATTAATTCTTTTACTTAGTTAAAAACGCTTTTTATTCCGCTTGCGAAAGTCCATAACCCAACAGGTTTTGGGCCCAGCAATTTTCTAAGTCATAAAATAATTTCCAAAACAAAACTAATTTGTTGTTGACAGTCATAATCGTTTTCTGCTTAGTACTTTTTCTTTTCACACAACTGTTTTGCCTGCTCAAACTAAAATGGATCAAAAGACAGTGAAGCTGCTGACCTACACAGGAAATGCAGAGGACTTTCCGATCTGCAGCACAAGATTTGTGGCGATGATGCAGACGAAGGGACTCTACAAATCACTACTGGGGACAGAGGAGCAACCCAGTGAGCCTGCGCCACTGGCCAATGGGGCAACCAATGATGAGAAGAAGAACCACAAGGTGCTGAAGGATGCATATGAGAAGGAAGTTGCAGACATCAAGGAGAAATGGAACAATGTGTGGGTGTGGTGCCATCTGGCACTGACTCTAGATGCAACAAACCTCATGCTGATGAGACATGACTGTGTGGGAGATTATGGCATTGGAGATGGAGCAAAGGCTTGGAAGCTTTTGCAAGAAAGATTTCGGAGTGTGGAGACGCCGACAGTGGTGACTTTAGTGGCACAGCTTGCTCGACTGCAGCTCGAGGATTCTGAGGATTTGGACAAGTTCTTCATCAGAGGACAGGAGTTGCTCACAAGACTACAAGAAGCAGGGGAAGCAGTCTCAGAGACCCTCTTCAACGCCTTGGTCCTCAATGGTCTGCCAATGAGGTATGAAAGTTTTGTTATACAGGAAAGCTTCAACCTGGCAACGAACTTCACAGAGTTGAGGAAAAGGCTGCAAAACTTTCATGCGAGCACGGTGCAGAGACACAAGGGACAAAGTGGTTCAGTGGCACTGGTAGTGAAGCGTGACTTCAAGAAGGGACCCACGAAAGGAAACTGCTTTGTGTGTGGGATCCCTGGACACTTTGCCAAGGACTGCAGGAAGAAGAAGACAGCACAATGCAGCAAGTGTGGTGAGAAGGGTCACCTAGACAGGGCATGCAAGAGACAAAGAGATGGAGGCAAACATGAGTCAGTGGCAATCCAACATTGGCTACACCAGACGAGGAATGCTGGGCAGCTCTTACCCAGTGGAAGACAGCAGGCATGCTAGTGGACAGTGGTTGTACAGATCACATAGTGACGAACATCGATGCGTTCCTGGACTTTGTGCCCATTCAATCAGTGGTCAGAAATCCCAACGGAGAGGCTTCCAGAGTGGTGGGCAGAGGCTGTGTGAGGATCAGCATACCCTCAAACAAAGGGGAATTCCAATGCGAACTCAAGAATGTTCTGTGTGTGCCGGACTATTCTTCAAACCTCCTATCAGTCTCAAGATGCACGGAGTGGGGACATAGCTTCGCTTTCGGGAGAGGAAACAGCTCCATGAAACTCCAGAAGGGAACTCGGGTAAAACTAACACAAGAAAATAATTTGTTTTACTCACCCTGCAGCGTTCTAGAATTCAAGATGAGTTCCAACAGCGTGAAACTTGACAGTGCAAGGAAGTGGCACAGACGATTGGTTCATTTGAATCAAGCGGATGTGGTCAGGAATGCACCAGAGACATTGGGGAACTCGATGATGTATGCAATGTGTGTGCATTGGCCAAGATCACAAAGTCTCCAGTACGAAGAGTGGCAGAGACCCAAGCAGAAGAGAAGCTGGAGAAGGTGTTCACAGACGTGATGGGACCTTTCAGAGTAGAGTCACAGTCAGGGTTCCGGTTCTGCATAGTGTTTGCAGACAAGTACACAAAGTTTGTGTTTGTGAAATTGCTTAAGGCAAAGAGTGAAGCATTGGCCAGCCTGAAGAAATTTGTTCTCATTGTGGGGACGCCCAAGAAGTTGAGGCAAGACAATGCGAAGGAGTTTTTCTCAGAGCAGTTCAAGACGTACTGCTTAGATGCAGGCATTCTACAGGAGAAGACCATACCAGAGACGCCACAACAGAATGGGTTAGCTGAGAGGTGCAACAGGACACTGCAGGAGATGGCAAGATGTTTGCTCATTGACTCAGGACTACCCAAGCTGATGTGGGGAGCAGCAATTCTTCACGCAGCAAGGATCAGAAACATGGTTGTGAGACGAGGAGAAGAAAAATGCCCAGCAGAGCTGATGAGAAGTATAAAACCTAAGCTTCCAATTAGTAATTTATCTATTTTTGGTTGCACAGTCTTCATGAGGAAGAGGGACAGAGAAGTCAGCAAACTTGAACCCAAGGCACTGGAAGGAAAGTTTGTGGGTTACACTGAAGGAGAAAACGGATACCTGGTGTACATACCCAACACACGCAAGGTGATGGCAGTTCGAGATGAGATCATCAAGGAGTCTGAAGTGGGCTCAATCCCTGACAACAAAGAAACGGCTGGCCTACTAGATGATGGGTCGGAACTGGGAATCTGGCACACAGATGATGGTCATCAAGACGATGACAACAGAAAACGACAGGACACATCTACTGCAATAAAGGAGGAGTGGCATGACGTAGGAAGCGTGAATACTCAAGAAACAACACTGAGACAAGAAGCCTCGGATGTTGGAGAAACAGCACTAGATGAAGGATCTACTGCAACAAGAGGGAGTCACAGAGACTCATAGTCACTGGAAGACAGTGACACAGAAGACTTCTCACAGTTAGAGACAGTTGGCTTCAATAAAGATGCACTGGAACACGCGGACAGAGCAGAGCCCAGACGAGGGACACGAGCAAGGAATGTTCCGCAATTTTTTGGAGAAGTCAGGACCCATCTTGCCGTGACTGAGGGTGACTATGTGGAAACCAAAACAGTCTACGAAGCCAAGCAAGGTGACGATTGGGACCAGTGGCACCGGAAAATGAAGAACGAGGTCAAGGCACTCCAAGACAACGAGACTTGGAACCTAATAAGACCACCCACAGACAGGGACGTCATACCGGGCAAATGGGTCTACAAAGTGAAATTGGGACCCAGTGGTCAAGTGGACAAATACAAAGCGCGCTATGTGGCGAAAGGCTTCAAACAAGTGGAAGGACTGGACTACTTTGAGACTTTTGCGCCTACCTGCAAGCCAGAGACATTCAGGATTCTACTTCAGCTATCAGCGAAGCAGGGCCATGTGATGCACCAATTTGATGTCAAGACTGCTTTCCTGCACTCACCAATCGAGGAAGAAGTGTATCTGGAACAGCCACAGGAGTTTATAAAAAGCGGATCAGATGGGGAGAAGTTAGTATGTCGACTAAATAAATCAATTTATGGTTTGAAACAGGCTGCTAACAACTGGTACAAAGAGCTGGCAAACTTCCTACTGGGACAGGGGTTCACCAGAAGCAGGAACAATCACTGCTTGTTCGCAAGATCAGAGGCAGAGTATCACACCTTCATCTTGGTCTGGGTTGACGACATCATAGTAGCATCAAGAAGTATGACAGTGGTCTCTGATGTCAAGAAGGCACTAGAAACAACCTTTCACATGGAAGACAGAGTGAGACTACACTGGTTTCTGGGTCTAAGAATCAGACGAGAAGAGGGCAAAGTCACAGTCGACCAAGAACGTTACATAGAAACAATGCTTGAGCGGTTTCAAATGGATCAATGCAAACCCTCAAGAACTCCAGCTGATTGGAATTTGAAACTTCAGACAGCAAAAAACGGAGACGAAGAAGTGGACCAGAGGATCTACAGAAGCTTGGTTGGATCGCTTCGGTATCTGGCCAAACAGACGAGGCCAAACATCATGTTCACAGTCAACATTCTGTCCAGACACATGAATGCTCCTACCAATCAACACTGGATGTGCGGAAAACGACTTCTGCGATATCTTCAAGGTTCAAAAGTTTTAAAACTTACTTACACAAAAGAGGCTAGTTATGATTTAGTGGGGGAAAGTGATGCAGACTGGTCTGGAGACGTGAACGACAGAAAATCAACAACGGGCTATTACTACAAGCTCAACAGACGTGGCGCAGCACTCAACTGGGGTGTCAAGAAGCAGGCCACAGTTGCTCTTTCTTCATAAGAAGCAGAATATCAGGGCATGGCAGCAGCAGTTCAGGAAGCACTCTACCTGAAACAACTTCTAGAGGATTTTGGCATCCAACAGAAACGTCCAATAGCAATTGGAGAAGACAACCAAAGTTGTATCAGAATCTGCCAAAACCCATTCATGCACAAAAGGAGCAAGCACATCGAAACAAAGTTTCACTTCATCCGGGAGAAGACGGAGGATGGGAATATTTCAGTTCATTACGTCCCTACAGACAAAATGGCAGCGGACATCTTCACAAAGTCCTTACCCGTTTCGAAAGTGGAAACATTCAGAGTAGTTTTGATGGGAACAGACTCTACGCAATCAGCTCAATTCTGAGTGGGGGTGTTAGAATATCGATCAAATTATAGTCTTAAACTTCGTGAGAATTAAAAAGAAAGTTTGACTTACCAGATTTGAAAGACAAGCAATATGACTTCGATCAAAGAAATTATATAAATGAATCGTCAAGAAATGGTGCTTAGAATCAATATTCGGTTCAAATTGGTGAATCTAGATAACTATTATTAGAGTTAGATTAATTGATGTAAAATCTTCCCAGCATGTATTAAATGATGATGATATCTCCGGAAGTGTGAATGAATTCTTAGAAAAGTGCAAATGCATTCCATTTATGGTTCCCTTTGCGACTGATTTGCAGAAGCAAACCATATTGGGTAACCTTTGCGAGCCCCACTATAAATCACGGTGCTAAGATTAGTTTTGTATCTTGACTTTTTCACACTGATAATGGGTATATATACAGCTGATTTTTGAGTCCTTCTTCATCCCCAAATTTAAATCACCATCTTGATCTAATAATCAGATCTCTCCTGTAAATCTCTAAATTCTACTGTAAAATATCATTTTGTTATTCTCTCATTTTTGAGAAATTAATTCTTTTACTTAGTTAAAAACGCTTTTTATTCCGTTTGCGAAAGTCCAGAACCCAACACATGCCATTAGTATCATTAGACTGCTGAAAATGGAATTAATTTTATAAAAATAGAAACATGAATGAATGACAGTTTGACTACTTTCACTTTGACAGTTTCTTAATCTAAACAAAAGTCTAAACAAAATTTATGATGACGGTTCCAAAAGCAAACATTGAAATTAAGCAAGATGCTTTTGGCAGAGGACATCAAATATCCTATGATTTTCTACCAATGAGGTTCGTAGAGATTCCGGTTTTAGCCAGGAAGACCTTTTCAAAATTATGAAAAGAACGAATGTTTTAACGAACGTTTAATTATGAGTAACAAAGCATGGCTCAAACTGTAGGGGAGCTTAACCATGGGTGCAATTTTAGCTGTGAAACTTGCATATCCGGGAAAATTTAAAATGATGTTGGGTAGCAGGAACGCTTAGTGGAATCAGGAAACTTCATTTCCAATCCCAAAGTAATTTAAAGAGATTGCAAACAACCTGTCGTTGTCCAAGGAAATTGCGTTGAAGATAAGGGTATTTAAAATTGATTTTGTCAAAAAAAACCAAAAAAACTTCTAAAGAATATGCTTTTATGGACCTAGTTTGATAGAATTTTTTAGTTGTCGGACAATACTAAAGCTGCTAACTGTTGGGAACAAAAGCACACTTTTGATTTATGCTTGTAATTCTCACGGCTTAGACCAATTTTTTACGGAATCAATTACTTGGTACTCGATTTTCATTATTGGATTCGCAAAAAGCCTTGAGATCATTTCCGCTAACACCCACCAATAAAATAGCAGCCCTATTTTGATTATTTTTAGTTATCAAATTTGAGTTCGACTTAGGAAAAATTGCACGGCATTTATTTTTAACTTCAATGAAAATTCTGTTCTTGTTGCAATTCCCGGTGTTCCGGGCTGCGTAACGTGACTTACTATATTGATTTTCATGAAAGTATTGTAAATATAGTTACCTATTTATCATAACACGGACCTAATTAATCTTGTACTGCTGAACTGTTTATTTGATCAATTGAGCTACAATTGATAATTGCTTATTCGGATCAGATAATTGCGGTTTGATTGCCAACTTTACAGGATTGATTTAGAAATTTGATTTTGAAATTTGTTATTCGCGACACGGATGACTGCTTTGCTTTCTGAGCTTACTTTTAAAAAGCAGTTTTCTAAATGTGAACTGCAACTGATTATGAGGAACGCAAAAGACAGAATGAAATGAAATTATACAAATTAAGTTAAGAGGAAGTTAAAAGAAATCATTAGTTAGTCAACCACAAAAAAATGATTTAAGTTTATTTATAAACGTCAACAGACAGTTTCCTCTGTGGAACATGAACAAAATGAAGATTGCAACACTGATGAGTAATGAAGTGAAAACTAGAGAAATTGAATTTATTAACTGCCCATGAAAATGAAAAAATTAGGATTAGAACTAAATATGGTAATGGTTATTTTCAAAACAATTATCCAGTCCGTATGACATTTTCCCTTGATAAGAGAAATAATGAAGAGCATAGTAAAATTAATTTAGAAAATTAATACTTTCGCGCCGGTTGAATAATATATAAATATTTGCATATTAAATGGTTAAGTGAATTCTGCTGACTTTTGAAATAGTTTTATTCTGAGTTATCTGATTGTTGCTTGGCTTTAAGAACGGTCTTCTTTATCTCTCTCTCTCTCACTGTCTCTCTCTTTGGATATTGGGATCTGAGTCAACCGTCCAACGTTCCCTTGGATTTCATGGGGATACTATTCCTAAGAACGTCCTATCAGAGATGAGTATTTCGGTCTGAAAACCGTGTGTTTTCTGACTAGACTATTTCTTTTGCTTTATGTGTTGTCGTTTACTTCTTCTAGTTGAAGAAGTCTTCGAGTCAGATGTTTCGCTGTGTTGCAGTGTACGCTATTTGCGACGCAGATGATCCTGATGAAGATGGTTCTGTCGGTGGGGCTGTAATTGGTTGGATTGGGCTGAAAAACAATATTTGAGTAAGATCCGGTCTGTTTTTGAACGCCTCAACATGTTTCAAACTGCTCTTGTTAAAATGAATTTTGAGGGCTCTTGCCACATTACTTGTAGTTGAAATGCAAAACTGACGTGATGAGATTACACTGACGTCATCGGACTGTTTCTTGGAGCGTTTTATTTTTTCGCTGCCAAGATCTTTTCTGAGAAGCTCCTTTTTGTGATTTTGGATCTTTTGTTCCAGAGCTTTTTCGTGTATTTTTGCTGGTTTTCTGTCTGCGTATTGGGCCAGATCAGTATCTCTTTCATTTCTTGTCCTAAATTTGGCAATACATGAGAGGCACACTCTCACTTTGATAGGTTCTCGCTTCTGGTTTATTAGTTCCTTTTATCGCGCTTGTTGTTGGACTGACTTTTCCGTCGGTAATTCTTGGTGCCAAAACCTCAACAAGCCCGTCCAGATTTTTCCTTCTGTCTTTTTGTGGCATGTTATTTTAGAGCAATTTTGACCTGCACGCTTCTTTCTCTCCGTAGATTAGGTCGCGAAATGCTCTCTGACAACATTAATCTAGTCTCTTTTTCTTTCATTTTTGTTGTTCCTGGTGAGCACGGGCATTTGCAGCGCATATCAGTTTTTCAATCTCCACATCCGAGCACTTTCCCGCATACCCCACTGATCGTCCGTTAAGTATGATCGCCCTGGGATTTTATCGTCGTCCAAATAATAATTAAATGTATTGTTATAAATTAGATTCTTACTACTCAATTTAGTTGCTATATTATATTTCGGTGTATTACATTTTTTACTCAATTGTGCCTCAAATATTTTTAGTTTTTGTTTATTTATTCTTAATTTGTGAATGATTGCATGTATTGCATGTTGTATACTAATTTTTTATTTAAATGGGCTTTCATACATTATAGTTGTTGTTTCATAGTTCGAATGGGAGGATCAACAAGGAGTATTGCTCTATGGTTGTGTGCAGTGGCATATTTTGGTTACAAATTATTTCTAAGCGCAATTCTTCAAAATTTTTTGCCTCTTAAGCATCTAACTTGGTCTAATCTAATTGTTCATGGTACTCCGTTATAATACATCTATGTATTTTGGAAAAAAGATTAAATTTGGACAGGAAGCAATAATTACTATTTATGTTGTGGGGTAATTGGAATATCGACCAATGCCTGTAAAGAAGTTTTGTTCTATGCTTTTTCTTTTATAATAGGACCACCAAAATCTATTTGCACTTCGTCACTCGGTTCAATACAATTAGATGGTGGCTATTTGCTATGCGGAAACACTGGTTTTAAGTTCTAGCCAAAATCCGTGCTTGTTTTGCACTCACTAATTTTTGCTGGTATGTCGCGATGAATATATGACCAGCATATGTTTTGAGCGAGTGACAGCATAGCGAAGCTCACTGAGTGAGTTGAACAGATATCTCCCAACACTGCATCTTTAATGGCTTTTGGGATCGCTACTTGCTTGTCTATACCAGGCACCCATGCTTTACACTCATATCACGCCAATATGAAAGTATATAAAGACTGATGTCTTTTAGCTTCTCGTCATTTCTGAGAATACAATCTATCACTTCTTTTAAAATGTCATCCATCCCCGTTGAGATAACCAAGAGATTTTTGCTAAAAACTCTATTAGTATGTTTCTGAGAGTCTGAGGTTCTCCGAGGTGTCCAGTGCGCTTGTTGATTGAGTTGTTTTAGTTGTGAGGGAATTGTTCGTGCTCGGTGTTTTATTCGCAAGTGAAAGTTACTCGAGGTTTCATTGCTCTGGTTTTAGAAGATAGTTCTCGATCCGTTTTTTAGACAAAGACAATTGTGTTTATATCAGTGAAATCGTTTGTAGATGAGTTTTTGGCAGAAAAATAGTATTTTTGGTGCCTGGTATTCATGGACGGATTACTTGAGATTCGCGTCTAATTTAGAGAATTTATTGTGATTAGTTGATTTGGTATCAAATATGGGACTATTTGTGCTGAATTGTTCAGATTGTTCTCATTCTTTACTGTCTGACTGCTGCAAAGTGTTTGCAGCGAATTTGTTACAGGAATTTGAAAAGTTTTTATAGCAAATTGTGGTTTAGAATGTAAGGAGGGCATTTGCAAGAAGATTGGCGTCTTTAAATTGGTATTATTCAGTTTTTGTGGCATTGTAAAGCGCAATGCAATTGACGGTGAAGTATTAGAATGCGGCAAAAGCAATTCAATTAAATTAACTTTTTCTTTAATTGTAATTTTCGTAATTCTGGTATGAGTGTCTGCGTTTCAAATGGGTTGATTGGTTTTGAAATGAGTGAATTGGAAGTTAAAATGCCAGTTAATTTACGTAATTTTAATGGTTTATGTTCACTAAGGTGTTTGAAGGAATCCCGGATTTTGGATACTTTTGCCACCACAAGTTGCTCATCGTATGAAGAAATTTTCTTTGCTTTTGCAAAAGGATTTCTAGAGATGTAACCTACAAGACCGTTTTTTGCTCCTGGCATGTGTTCTATGGCAAAATTGTAAGGAACTAGTCAATCAATCCATCTAGTAGGTTGACTATTGTAGGATTCAGTTGAAAAAAGATTGAATTTGGACTGGAAGCATTTATTACCATTTATGTTTTGGGGTAATTGGAATATCGACCGATACCTGTAAAGAAGTTTTGTTCTATGCTTTTTTCTTTTATAATAGGACCGCCAAAATCTATTTGCACTTCGTCATTCGGTTCAATACAATTAAATGGTGGCTATTTGCTATGCGGAAACACTCTTTTTAAGTTCTAGCCAAAATCCGTGCTTGTTTTGCACTCACTAGTTTTTGCTAGTATGTCGCGATGAATATATGACCACCATATGTTTTGAGCGAGTGACAGCATAGCGAAGCTCACTGGGTGAGTTGAACAGATATTTTCCAAGACTGCATCTTTAATGGCTTTTGGGATCGCTATTCGCTCGTCTATACCAGGCACCATGCTTTACACTCATATCACGCCAATATGAATGTATACAAAGACTGATGTCTTTTTGCTTCTCGTCATTTCTGGGAATACAATCTTTCAATTCTTTTAAAAAAGCATCAATCCCCGTTAAGATAACAAAGAGTTTTTTGCTAAAAACTCTATTAATATGTTTCAGAGAGTCTAAGGTTGTCCGCGGTGTCCAGTGCGCTTGTTGATTGAGTTGCTTTCGTTGTGGGGGAATTGTTCGTGCCCGGTTTTTCATTCGCAGGGGAAAGTTACTCGAGGTTTCACTGCTCTGGTTTTAGAAGATAGTCCTCGATGCGTTTTCTAGACATAGACAATTGTGTTTATAACAGTGAATTTGTTTGTAGATGAGTTTTTGGCAGAAAAATTTTTTTTGTACCTGGTATTCATGGACGGATTACTTGAGATTCGCGTCTATTTTAGAGAATTTATTGTGATTAGTTGATTTGGTATCAAGTATGGGACTATTTGTGCTGAATTGTTCAGATTGTTCTCATTCTTTACTGTCTGACTGCTGCAAAGTGTTTGCAGCGAATTTGTTACTGGATTTTGAAAGGTTTTTATAGCAAATTTTGATTTAGAATGTAAGGAGGGCATTTGCAAGAAGATTGGCGTAAATTGGTATTATTCAGTTTTTGTGGCAGTGTAAACCGCAATGCAATTGACGGTGAAGTTTTAGAATGCGGCAAAAGCAATTCAATTAAATTAACTTGTTCTTTACTTGTAATTTTCTTAATTCTGGTATGGGTGTCTGCGTTTCAGATGGTTTGATTGGTTTTGAAATGAGTGAATTGGAAGTTAAAATGCCAGTTAATTTACGTAATTTTAATGGTTTATGTTCACTAAGGTGTTTGAAGGAATCCCGGATTTTGGATGTTTTTGCCACCACAAGTTGCTCATCGTATGATGAAATTTTCTTTGCTTTTGCAAAAGGATTTCTAGAGATGTAACCTACAAGACCGTTTTTTGCTCCTGGCATGTGTTCTATGGCAAAATTGTAAGGAACTAGTCAATCAATCCATCTAGTAGGTTGACTATTGTAGGATTCAGTTGAAAAAAGATTGAATTTGGATTCTCGTCGATTGGTCTTAAGTTAGACTTTTCTCGTTTGTGATAAAGTTTTTCTCATGTAGTCGACTTTTGACTGAAAGCATTCTCTTGTCGAACTGTTCCTTGATAGTTCCATATACCAGCACATTGTCTTGAATGATCACAACACCTTTGATTCCTTTGAGTATTGATTCGATGCATTTCTGGAAGATTGATGGAGAGTTTTTCAATCCCTGAGGTAGTCAGTTCATCTTGAGCAGTCCTTGAGTTGTGTTGATTGTGCATAAATCTTTTGCCTCTTCGTCAAGTTCAATTTGACAGTAGGCATCCGAGAGGTCAATTTTGCCAAAGAATAAGGCCTGTTGTAGGTTGTGGAAGATAGTCTTCATGTCTGGTATTGGGTAGTCCTCATCCATTACATTGACATTGATATGCACTTTCAAGTCCTTGCAAAGTCTCAGTTCTCCACTCTTCTTTCTCTGCCACACCACTGGAGATGCATTTATGAGTCCTCTTGGCTGTACCGAATCATGGATGACCATCTGTTCCAGCTTCTCTGTGACCTTGTCTTGAAGAGGTAGAGGTATTTATCTCGCTTGCAGAACATTGGCTGTGATTCTGGTATCAACTCCACATGAGCTTTGTATCCTTTTACACCAGGTAGGTGCTCGGTTGTGATGTTGTTCACACCGTGCTTGTGTAAAAAGTCTCTTCCAAGTAGTCCAAATTTTTTATCAGACTGAACAACTGTTAATTGTTTTTGTGTGAGCATGCTTCCGTTCCACTCAACGTCACAAATAATTGATCCCACAAGCGTTAATTGATGATCATCATAAGCTTCGAGATGTCTTATCTTACTAACCAACTGAGGTTTACCAAGCTCAGTCCACATCTTTGATGATATTACTGTGCTATCTGCGCCTTTGTCTACCTGCATTTTTACTTGCATTTATTTATTGAGATATATTCCCATGTTGCAGACATGCTACTTGTCGTTTAACATAAAACTTCCATCGCCGATGCTGGAGATGCTTGCTCAGAAGAGTTTTTTTCTTTTTCGCAAAAATTATTCTGTTGCTTGTACTTACCTGAATATGGTTGAATTTGCATTTACATTTTTCTGAGAAGTGTCCCACCTTTTCACAGGTGTTGAATTCTTTACTAAGCGCTGGAAAAGTTTTACTAGAATATGGCTCACCTCTACACCCAGTGCATGTTTTATTGCTTTTATTAGCCGTAATATTTTGTTTGGCTTTCGATAGGTCTTTTTGAAATTTAACCCAACTTCTTCTTTCACAGTAAGAAGCTTATTTCCTGATCAAGAACCTGCAAAAACCATTGCGTGACTTCTGAACTGTAAGCTCTCGGTCATTTCAGTACTCGAAATTTTTGGTTTTGCTTTAATATCGGCTAGTGATCTAAGTTTTGCTTCAATGTCCCTCAAACCTGAGATAAACTTTAGTTTTACCAATTTTTCTTCGTTGTTGGCCGTTGTGTTGTGTTTTTCGAAGTCACAGTAGCGTGCTTCTTCTCTAAGACGTATTAGGAAGTCGTGGTCTGACTCCCCTACATTTTTTAATACGGACAGAAATTAAGCAATTTCTGCCATTACTACTATCTCTTAGGAGAAATATAATTTTGAATTGCCAATCTGATGTCTTTATACGGTATGTCTTTTAAAATCATGGGACTAATTAGGCTCCTAATTTTTACAATTGAATCATGCCCGCGCATACTAAGAAAGAGATTGGTTACCTTTAGGTGCTGTACAGTACCATCAGTGTTGATTTTGTCCTCTTTCTTCTCTGCTCGACATTTTACCACAAAAGACAAAGTCCACGCAGTAGCTGATTATGCATTCTGTAGATCCAAAATTTGTCTGTCTGTAGTTGGTCTGGACAACATTGTCGTGGTCGAAAACATGGGTCAAAATTTGCAAATGAAAATATACAAAAATTAGCTCGGTATTTATAGTACTTATCTATGCAAAAACATACAGAAAAATTTTAGATTACCTAAAAATGTTTTACTTGATTGACATGTGAATAGATCTTAGTTCCGTTTCCCAGAGGTGATTTTCTATTTTCATCAACATTTCATGAGAGTCATATATGGCCTAGGTACAATTGAGTTCATCAGTTGGAGTTCAGTGGACGTTAGAATCAGGTTTCTGTTGGTGGGAGAACTTACTTCTGTTATATGATTGATAGGTCAGTAGCATAATGATAGCGCCGAAACAAAATTAAAATTGAGTTTAGTTTTGTGGCCATTACTTACCGACATAGCAACAGAGATCGTCAGGTAAGTTCTTCTTTTGTTCGTTGAAATTTTAAAGTTTTTTCTAAATTTTATGAAGTTTCTTTGAAACCACCACTGTATCCACAAAATTATCAATTCAAAATATGTGTTGCTATCGTTAAGAATATTTTGAGAACTCGATTCTTTAATGATTGTAAAAACAAGATTTCGTGCAAAATTTTTTTGTTAAACAGTAGTAATCAGACAAAAGTAGACAAAATTATGCTTTAAATCTTTAGTTTTTTTAGACGAGAAATGGAATATAACAAAACTCAATCTTTGTTTTGCATTCAGCAAAAAAATTGTTCGAAAGTTCTTGATATACAGAAAGGAAATTGAAATAAAACATTTTAAGCTTTTAAAACTGTTTAAATCAAAACTCGAAATTGATGAGATGGTTTCTGAATTCAAAACTGATCATCAATGAAAAATTTTTTAGAGAAATTTTCATTATTAAATTAAGAAAAGCAAAGTTTAATTTTTATGCAACGAGTAAAATTGATAAGAAATTTTTTTTCCAAGTTATTCGAATATTTAGCAAACCAGCATAGGTCTTCAAAACAATTTCTCTCAAACATTGAATTTTTTTGCGTGAATGTTTTTGGCTTAGAAAAATGATGATCCCAATGTATCGTTCTGTATAGCTCGAGGTAGCCACTTCTTAAAGTTTTTCATCTCATTTTGTACTTAGATAAGCTGTTTAATTTTTGACCATTTTGTTCTGTATTTTTGATGTACTGTCATCTTTAATTGAGCTTACCAATATTTCATTATTTTAATTTTGTTGTGATCTCAAAGTTTTGATTCTTTTGACTCAAAAAATTAATTAAACGTAAATAAATAATGGTTATCAGCGTAATAGCTTTTCAGAAACGGTGAAATTTTTTGGAAAACAGCCGTCATTGAGCACAGACAGTTTTTTCCGTTTTTTTAGTTGATTGTAAAGAAAAGGCTCTCTATCATAGGAAGAGCAACCAAATTTGGAATGTTAAGTTCTTTCTAATGCTCATGTTAACCAAGCGTTGATTAGCAATCAGTTAGCGCAATTATAGTCATGAAGCTAATCCAAAACGTCGAAAAAAAACCATAGGAAACTGGAACATTGCGATTTCAAAAACTTTGCTTCCATTTCGTTTTCATAAATAGAACTCATGTTGGCAGATCGCCATTGATAAATGCGCCAGCGCTTGACCGATGAAATTTTGGGTAATTCTCATGCAAATGATTTGCAGAACGAATGTTAAGTGCGTTTAACTTTGTCGAACGACAAAGGTTGCAATAGACAATTACCTACGGTCCAAACAAAAGGAATTGAACTTGCCATTTAATAACAAAGATTCGTATGCGGTCTTGCTTATTGACGCAAAACAGTAGTCTCAACTGCGATCTTGCTTTAAAGATATCGAGAAATTATGCCTTTCAATCGTTAATTCCATATGTATTTCATATCGTGAACCATCAAAAGTGATCATTAACAAACAAAGAGTACTATCTCAGGAAAATCCAATAAGGTGACCCGTTTGCAATGTCGATATTTGGGATCGCCATGATACACTTAGTCAAACTTCCTGACCATTGCTTCACAGTTCAAAAGTGGTATGCAGACGATGGTAACACTGTTGACAACCTGAATTAAACTTCTGACCCGTTGAAAAACATGGCCTTGCTTCCGGATATCATCTTAACAAGTGAAATAATATTACCAAAGAACATGTTTTTGAAAAAGCTGATCATGTTTTCGTTAACGACAAAGTAGAAGAAGCTGACGGTTGTAGAATATTAGGTAGTGTTATAGGTTCCGATAGTGCAACAAAATGATGGAAAGATCAGTGAAACAGCAGAAGTCTTTATTGAAAAGGCGGTCTTCCATGGCATCATGTTTCACCTCAAAATGTTTATAAATGATCAACTTTATTGAGTTAGATTAAATTGATCTTTTTAGCTCATACAAACCCTATTAATGAAGACTGGTGATATTACCTACAAAATATTATTGAATCAACAATGAGCTATGAGTGACTAATATGAAGAATCCCGCATACAATCAAAAATACCTGGAAATCTTTTCGAAGTCTATAAGATTGGTTGGAGGCCTAAACTTTCTTAAACAAGATAATTATTTTAAAAAATACGAATAATCAATTCAGCTTTTGCATCCTTTATCCCTGTCCCATACTGTAGCCGAATTAAAGAGAAAGCAAATGGATAAAAAAAGAGAAAGCTTGATACGAGTGAAAAAAGACTACAATTGAGAGCTGATTAGATGCATCTGATAAGTGATTTCTGTAATATTAATATGATCAAACTTCCTCATCAGTCGTTGCAGTAAAAATAATAACAAAAAGATACATACTTACGGTATACAAAGGGGCTGATGTTGGCCCACAGAGCTACTTTACAACTGACAGTTTATCTGGCGTTTTTCGCGGAAGCAGTCAAGTCTCCAAGAGCAGATATCATAGTCATTGAATGATTTTTCGAATAACTTTCAAAAGATCTCTTTCATCGAGCCTTGCAAACATTTCCGTAAACTATCGCCTTCCGAGGTTGATATTCTTAAGTGCAGGAACTCTGAACCATAAATAAGATTGTTTGACGTATATTATGGCGGAAAAGTAAAAACTTCTCGTTCTTGTTTTTTCGTTTCTAAAATTTTCTCCGAATCAGTGGATATAACACTTGTAGTTGACATGTTTTACTCACCGTGGTAGATTGTTGACAGAAGAAGGATATCATAAAGCTCTTTGTACATTTTAAAGGGTGGAGTTTCAGCTTGCTCAGTCTTTCTTTGAACGACAGATCAGAGTTCCTGTGAATCCACTTTGTTGCTCTACGCTGTGCATTCTGAATACATTTCAATTCTGTCTTTTTAGCCTTCCAAACGTAAACCGTATGAGTTGAATGACCCAATTTAGCTTGAGTAAGCGTCGATTTCAGTCTCGAGGATGCTGTTTTGACAATGTTTTTTTTTTGGAAGAAAGCACTGAGTGCTTTTTGTGCTCTCAACTTGGGTTGTTCTGTTAATGTTATTGTCTGTCAGTCATGATTCCCAAGTTTTTTTGGGCTAATGGTTTCTCAAGGGTACGCTTTTTTTTATTTTTTACCATTTTCATTTATTTTTGAGTCGGGGTCTCTGGCTTTAAAAGCAAGGCTGTGGCTTTTGAAAAAATTTTTACTATTTGGTTTTTTCGAATCATGAGCAGAGTGCATCCATATGCATTGAAATTGCATCTATTCCAAGCATCTTATAATCGTTAAGGAAGCCGTAACAACCGTTTTGGAGACTGCTCTTACATCTAGGACAATTGATGTCGATGCAAGATTAGACATCATTTGAAACCTAGGTGGAAAAAAGTACTGTTAAAAAAATTACAAACCACTACCAAAACTGGCTCTAGATCGGTAAACTATACCAATGTGCGCAAAGACATGCGGACAAAATGTTTCTCAACATCAGTTAGTCTACAACAAGATAAATGCAGGAATATTCTCCGTCGACTTTTAAAACAGCATGATTCAGTCTCTTTTGGATTGCGGTTGAGTCACTGTCGGTTTGACCGTCAATGGATTAGCATTTTTTGTGAACAGCAGTTATAACAAAATCAAAGCTGTTATTATTAGCTATATTTTGTGGTGAGTTTTCAAATTAGATCTTAGATGGCTGAGAGATCGAGATAGACTAGCGGTTTTGTTTTGAAAATATTTCGGATGCTTTTGGGCCAGTCTTTTCAGAAGTATTAGAATTTAGTTTCTCAAAAGATTAAAAGTTTACAAAAGCAATAACACCTACTAAACCTAGCGTCTGTTAGGATTACATTGATTTCGATGTAGTGCTTCCAAAACCAGGGACATTTTCCCGAGGTTCCAAAACGACTCGGGATTAAAATTAAACACAATCAATGTAGTACAAGGCGTTATACTTATCACAACCAATAGCGGTGAAGATATCGTTCTTAAAAATATATAAACTACAAGTTTGTCCTTCTCATAACTTTCAGTCTGATATATCTCGAATATAAAAAAATGGAATCCGATATCAAGCATGAAAACTTATGACCGGCCTGGAATTGTTTTTTCTACACTCAGTTGTGGGGTCTGCAAGTATTAATCTATAAGTGCATAACGGGAACAAATTAAAAAATTAGTTACCAGTATATATAAAGTCTTGATTTATTACCTGATGAATCAGAGTATATAAATAGAACGCATCTGAGTTCAGAAGCTTGTTTTCTTAGCCGATGTTGGAAAAAAATTTTTGTTGAAAAAAAAAACGTAAGTGCTCTATTTATACACTGTTTTCATCAGTTCTCTTTGATCAGTTTTGTTTATATAATAATAACTTCAATTTTTGTCTTTTTGTCTACTAAAATGTAATGAATTTTGGCTGCAGTGCCTTATTTCTAAGCCCACGTGTAATTAAAAACTTCTTTGGGTGTCGTTCAGCCGTCCATCACGAACATTATTATTTTCCATAGGTTTGCCTATGGAAAATCCAAATTCTAAGAAGAGCAAAGCTTATTCTGGTCCAAACAAGGGATAGAGCGTCAGCGTCAGTGTACGGTTCCCTGCTCTTTTGCTGATCTTAGAAACGATTCTTTTCTGATATTTTGCATCTGCAGGTCCTGCGCTGTTAGTGCAGGCAAAGAGTATTGGGTTGAAAGTACTGTGCTCTACGTCAAGAAAATTTTTTTGGTGTTTCGTTTTTTATTTGTGATAATTCTGTGCATTCGGCAAGATTCTCAACCAAGTTTTTGCCACTGGTTTACGGAAAGTAGATCCGAAAATGTGCTGACGAGAAAATTCTTCCACAGACGTATGTTTTTGATGTCCAATCTGGTGCCATCATTAGCGGTAGTTGCTTTGCTCGGGAAGTTTTCACCTTCGAGAGGCTTTAAATGAGGCTCAATTCCACAGACAAACTCAGACCGAGAGGTTTTCAACCTTGTCTCTAATGTGTTGCATATAAATATAACCACTTTTGCACGGTGCAAAGCATGCTTGACTGAGATACTTTTCCTGCAGGCTCATTTACTAGCGACGTTTGTTTTGTTTCTATCCATGTAAAATTAAAAGCCATCTCTTAACAATTTTATGATATTTGCCATGTGAACAGCATTCAATCAGTTTGATGTCATTTTTAAAGAAGACTGCATTAGAAGTTCCTTTTCGAATTCTGAGGCTGGGACTTTTTGTCTGATTCGGCTCTTTCAATGATTAGTTCCCCGTTTACCCTCATTTTACCAAAAGCATGACTGTTAATGATATCTTGACATTTTGACATTTCAATTGACCGAAAATTTTTAACATACTTACTGTTATAATTACATTCACAACATTTTAAATAATTTCAATGTATCCCTCTCCAGTAACTAATTTCTGGTGTTTAATTGCGGTTTCATTTAGAAATTTTGTCATACATATTGCTTAACTTATCATTGGTTTTTCAAGCCCGTGACATGAATCGAGAATGTCCCATTCAAAAATATGCCATCTATCACAACATTCAAACAATAAGTTGTTGTCCCACCTGAGAACCTTTTATTGATAATCTCTTCTAGTTGTAATAGGTGGACTGGTTTGAAGAACATAGATGGAATTGCATCTTTTGCATATTAACTTATATACCACATTTGATTGCAGCTTTTTATCAAAAGATGCTTTTGTGTTGGACAAGCATCATGCTACCTTTCTCGATGCGAAAATGATTTGAAAATCACACAATTTGTTGAAGTCAATTCGCACAATTTTGAACGACGTTTGTTTTGCAATGAATAGAAACCATCGGCTGATTCACATTTTTGTTGAAAATTTTTTTTGTGTTGAGATGTTCTCTTCTCTCGGGTTGGTTTGCTTTCATCTTTTTTTTGAATTTTTTAATCCAACGTCCCTTTAAAAAAAATTGATGATCACTCAGTTGGATGCTCGTTTTTTGTCCAAATGTCTTGATTTTTTCGAGCGCTATATCAAGAGACTTCCAACCACTGTAGGCTTTAAAAATCTTATGTATAGTTCCTTGAGTCATGGTTTTTTGTTGCATTTGTCCACAGCTAACATAGCGAACATAGTTTAGGAATATTTCGGTATCAGTTGTCTTTGGATACCAATGACAGCTTTTTTTGTACGTCGTTTATGTTCAGATCCAGGAAACCCAGATTCCATTTCCGTCTGGTATATCAAGAATGACTTATAAGTTTTTATTAAACCCATTTGTTTAGTGGTACAGCTGGTAATTTTTGCAATTTCACGATCATTCTTAAACCCTCTGTCGACTGGTTTCTCAAGCACATTTTTGTATTCTACTTTGTTGATAATTTTAAATCAGCTGATAGTTCAACGTCGGTGTTGCTCTTTCGTAGGTCGAAAACTAATCTGTCTACATCCACCATGAAAAACCCTTCTGGACACAATAATGTTCGGGACACAATAATGAGATGTCCAGAACAAATTTCGGCCGTTCGACGCTCTTTAGTTTAGCAACATCTTTCCGCAAAGACTTCTACTGACTCTCAGACAGGTTTGCCAAATTTTAGATAAATCTTATCAATTCTGAGTGATGTTTCATTTTCTTTTAAATGTTGTATCCATTTAACAATAGCAGTTGTTATTCAAATCTTTCCTGAGAATAGCGGTATTTTCCTCACGTTTGTATCAAACAATTTACGGCCTGTTTCCTAATTAGGTTTTTTCTTTAGGCGCTTATGCCGAAAGCTGTACAACGCTTGTTCTGAAAAAGTTTGGGTAGAGCTTTCAAGTCTCCTTGGTGGTGCAGAACATTGTCGTGTCATGATCTCAAGTGCAACTTCCTGGTGAGGCAGACCTTTTCTGTTTAAGAACGAACGTAGAGCGAGACAGAAGCGCCCTGCAAACGAAGAAAAGTTGTTACCAGAAGACGTAGATGTCCATGGTTTGAGTTAAGTTCCCAACCACAGCGCTGATGTTCAGACCAATTGTACCCACCCAGTTGGCTACGTTACATGTTGAGCCGAAGTAATGGTGAATGGAAGCTGATTTTAAAGCATATCAAAACTTAGAATAACGTGACAATGTCAACTCAAGAGTAGACTTCCTAGAAAATGTGTAGACAATGAATTAATTCCCAATTTTCTGAAATTTCGTGTTTTGATTAACGCCGTTTCCTCTGAGCAGTCAGGTAAGACCTTTCAATAAGTATTACTAAAAGACGAGTTAAAGAAAGTAAAATATAGAGTTATTGAGATGTCTGAAAAGGCTGAGTGTAGTAGGTCAGAAATAAAGAGCTCCATTAACGAGAAATATTTAGCCTCAGTAGTTTTTTGTATAAAAAAAGATTAGTTTTCTGATGGAAAACAATTAAAAAAGATTGAATCAACATCTTGAAAAACTGTTGCATCGTCAAGATGACCGTTAAGAGAAAATTACGACGCAGTCAAAACACTAAACGGAATAGAACTACCAGTATTTGAGAAAAGCTTCTATCTTATGGTCCAAAACACCCAGTTAAAGACAAATTTAATGAAGCCCATTTTCGCAGACATTTAAAATTAGTGAGTAGTATTCGAAATAATGTTGTTTATTGAGAAAAGTTTTGTAGGGTAGAGGCATTCGCCAATCGGTTCGCTAAAGATCTAAAAGAAACACCAGTCGATGAAGAATTTTCAAACGTGGTAAAATATTTTACAGAGAATAAATAGCTGTACATTTTGATGAGGATTCTGGTTTTGGTGTCGTGAAGAAATTAACATATCAATCTTAAATTAACAAAATATTCGACGGCCCTCAATTTTTGGGGATAGAAACAACAAATGACAAATTAATCATCAAAATAGAAGACACTAATGAAATTTTACTTTAATTGAAAAAACAAGAACTGATTTTGGAAAAAAGTTATCAAAAACCAGGACCGACGGGTGCACAATTCAGCGCAATTGTTTCGTTTGGCAAAAGTTCAAAAAGAAAACGCCAATGTTTTATATATTTCTGGACGCTCTTACTACCATTTAAACATTTTTTACTTCCTATTTTTTAAAAGGTGCCGGGAGCCAACATCGAATCATCGAGCCCTATATCTGGACAAAAGTTTCGGAGTTTGAGGCAAATGAGCCAGTTGTATCACTATTCCCGTCACAAAAGCTATCGAAAATGGTGTACGATGCCTTTATTCCAGTGACACCCTTTCCTGTATTGAATAATTGACACTTAAGCTCCTACTCAAACCTGCAGTCACAAATGTTTTTGAAAGTAATGGTAACTGGTACTGTCAACAAGACGGTTTGGCAATGGGGGCTTCCCCAGCAGTTATGTTGACCAATATTTAGCTAACACCCTTGAAGGAAAATTGAGTACTTGGGATGAGATGAGATTGGGAGAAACAAAAAACTCTAAAAAATCCCATCTGTTATGAAAAAGTGATTTAGAATTGTAAGGCGGTCGAGTGCGAAAAATGTGAGAATTGGTATCACGTAAAATATCAAAGTTTCAGTAAGGAGTGATACAAAAAAAGTGGGGATGTTGTTTTGAGCTGCTTTGAAAGTGCAAACTCGCCAACTGATAACCAAACTAGAAAACGAAAACTATTTGAAAGTTAAGTAAATAATTTGTATAAAAGACGACCCGAATAATTTGCTTCAACTAGTAAACAATTTGAATGAAAGTTTAGAATTCTTAATGGAAAAAGTGGACAAAAAACATGGACTAGCATTCCTGGATATGGCAGTTCACGTTGATGAACAGGGAAAATTCTCGTAAATGGTACGAGAAGCCAACAGACAC
Source organism: Convolutriloba macropyga (assembly GCF_964194025.1). Lineage (NCBI taxonomy): Eukaryota > Metazoa > Xenacoelomorpha > Acoela > Convolutidae > Convolutriloba > Convolutriloba macropyga. The sequence continues at coordinate 10,992,909 of NC_134468.1, forward strand.
TGGAACAATTCTAAATTTCCGTAGCTGCGCTTCCCTCCAGCAGGAAAAAATATTTTAGAGGTCACTATCTATTTTTTTTTCGATCTACAAGCAACTGGAATTACTTTGAAGAAGAGCTAAAGCTGCAAAAAGATGAAGTGATCTACACAACACGGAAACTAAAATCCTGTTCACCATCACTAAAGTCCAGTTTTAACAGCATCTAAAATCGCACGTGGTATACGAAATAACATGTAGTGAATTCAATTCCACATGTCGGGCAAACTTGCAGACATTTAACCACGCGGATGGCAGAGCATCAATAAAGGACTCACCACTAGGTCAGCATATAAGCGAACACTGTGGCACATCATGCGCGTTTGATTGGCGTATAATAGATCAGTGCATTTTGCCACAAAACCTCATGGCTTTCGAATCGCTACATATAGCACAAAGGAAGCCAATGCTGAAAACGAGCGATGAGTACGGTAACCAGGAGTTGATATGAAATACTAGTCAAAATTGGGTTATGTTGGTTTGTTGCTCAATTCTTAAATTACATTTTAGCTATTCAAAATATTGAAATGTTCCAAAAGGGTTACGGGAACGGTAGAAAGTCATTAAGAATTTCAAAAATCTAAATTTAACAGTCTTGAATAAGAAATTAAAAACAAACTGAAAAACCAAATTTCAGAAATTTTTCGTTTTTACCGATAAACAATATTCCGAGAACCTCTTATTTTTCTGTTTTGTTTGTTTTGTGAATTTAGATCATTTTGTGAATAGAATAACTTCAAGTTGCGTTTTAGCTGATGATGCTAGATATAGCGAAAATGTTCTATTGTAAATATCACTATTTTACATTGAGTTTTACAGTTGACTTAGCTTTTTAACAACAGACTACTTTTTCCCGCTGTGTTCTCTGCTTCCGCTTGGATAACATATGCTTCTTCATTCTCGGAACCTCTATTCCAGTGCTCAGCAACGCGTCGAAATCTACGTGCAGTACAACGGTGGTCATTGTATCCTCCCGACAATACAGAAGTCTCCTTACCGAAGTCTGACGAGACAGAAGATAACAAAAGTTGCAGTTATTGATTAAATAAATTTGAGTTCCTATCATTTTTCTCGCATATTTGGAAACAATTTTGCCTTCATTTACCCAAAAATGTACGTAAATGGTTATATATGAATTACTCAATTTCCAATATACGACAAACTTTTTTAACGCCCAAGTCTGTCAAATTATATATGAGCTCTGACAGAAGTTTGATCTGGGAACTTTTTCTCTAGTTGCGGGTTTGCGACCTGACAAAATGCTGCTTCAATTTCCGCAAATTATTCGTCAATTAATTTTGCCGTTCCAATCAATTATTGCAATTAAAATAGAGTAACCAATCATTTATTGCAATGAATTAATTGCCAATTATTGCAATTACAATTAGTTTTTCCAGATCCCTGTTCGGGTAGCAATGCAGCTCACTGTAGGTTTTTGGTTCTGGAGGTTCTGTCAGCTTGCAATGCGTGATCCCTGAACTGAACCGAGGTTATGCCATTTCCTTTTGCTTTTATCACTCATCTTTTTATGAACAGATTAAATGAATTTCGGTTTTCTACTTATCTCCTCTTTCTTGCACACAGAGTTTGAACTATCACATCAGCTTAAAGGGTGCTGAAAAAACTTACTTGAAGAGTCCACAATTTTGTAGAAGATAGCTGTGGCAACAGGACATATATGAAAACAATATTCTAAGGTGGTCTATGCTCTTTGTCGAGGCTTTAGGGCAATAGAGGCGTGAGATTTTTTTAGTTCTCGAATTTTTAGTGCTCGAAAAATTTTTAGTGCTCGAAACAATATATGAAACTATATGAAGTGGTATTGGAGACCATAATTGTAACAAGTGAAGTAACCCAAGTAAAGTAACCCAGCGAAGTATCTGACGTTTATGATCTCTGGAATCCAAATTTAAGAATTTAAGCATATTCTTATGCAGATGATTTCAAATTCGTCAAAATGGATCGAAAATAGCTAGTTGACAAAATCAAGTGTAATCCAAATTTTTTGTGGGGAAAAACGAAATAGAACTAATTGAATGAAAATGATACCTTCTGCCGATCAAAGACGCAATGAAGCCTTTTTGGAGCAACGGTTTGTAAGCAAAGAAAAACTCAATAAAAACATTGGGGTGAAAGGAGCTAAGCTTAGTGCTTGCAAATAAGCTAAATTGGAAAGCAATTGAAGAAAAAATATGCACCAAATTTTAAAAAACGGACTCTTACTGAGGTAGAAACCTTTCCGAAGCAGCGCGCCGTAGTGCAAAAACATAAGCCTATACTGCATGCTCAGAATCTCGTATGCATCTCAAATTCAAGGACATTTTGAAAGATATTTATCGAACACAGAAACTTTTTGAAGCGTGGATAGTCAATTGTTTTAGTATTAGTTAAGAAAGGAAGACTGAATGTTTATACTGCTAGCACTTATTAAATAGTTACGAATGTCATGTGTTTATAAAGTACTACAGATCCATATTCATTAATGCCCAAACAACCATGTCTTCTCTGTTGAACATGATTAGTGGGGCAGCCGTTTTGGCTCCTCTTGTATTCGAATATGAGATCATATCTTCAAATTATCAAAGAACAATTGCTTATTTATTGCCGATTACCAGGCGAGATATCTAGAATATCCAAGCATCAATATTGTGTCGTTACCTGGAGTACAAGTTCAACAAGCAGGAAAGTTTATACCACCCAAGGGCGACTACAATCTGATTGCAATATTCGTTGCAGGAAACAACTTAAAAAAGGGGCAATTCCTAACGCAGAGACTACTCCTGAGGAAATTGCGCAACGAATTGTAAATTTGGCAGTCACCGACAATGTTTTTGTTCTGACAATTCCCCTATGTTTCCCAACTGAGAAGCAGAAAGAGAAAGAGAAGCGTTCACTTTCAGTCGAATAACTATCTCGTCACACCAAAGCGAATAAGCATCTGTACAACTTATCGCTTTCTGCCCGTTGGGGATACAGAGGGATCTCACAGCATATCTATTGCGAATGTCAGGGGAGCGACAGCGATAAAGTGCGTCTCACTGGAAAATCACTCAGGCATTAAATCGATTCTGCGGCACAAAGTTCTATACAAACAATATTCAAAAGCATTGGCCACAGAATACGAGTGCCATAGTTGATCGAGGTGTGAGTGTGGATTCGTCACTGAGTGACTCCAATAGTAGTAGTAGTTCTAAGTCTATCTTGGCCTGTTGTCTGCAATACATCTCTTTTACAGAGTTCACCGCAGGTTGTTGGTCTCTCTAGATTGATTGTTTCTTGCTAGAGATCTGTTGTACAGAGTTCACAGCTTTTTCAATCAAGTTTTTCCCCTAAAAGCGCTATTTGAAAAGCAGATCACCTAAATTTGAAACAGATCACATCAATTCGTTTTTTATCATTTTCTAAGTCGATCTCTCCAGTCTATCAATTATCAAAAATGAAAACAATTGACAAAAACACAAACCGGAAATCCGTAAAGGCTGCAATGAAGCTATAAGTAAACGTTATAGTGTGTACCATTGTCTATCTTGTGGCGACTTTATGCACTTAACAACAAAATGCATAAAGCCCTCCGACCAAAATATCAGCCTTTTAAGTTAATTGAGCCAAAACATCCTGCTCATTTGCGATGACTGTTTATTGACAAACAAACGTGATATTTTGATAAGATTGATAACATCTGAAAAAACTCAAGCTGAAAATGAAACCAAAATTGAAAATATAGAAAAATCTGATGTCACTAAAATTGTTTTTTGAAGAACTTAAGGCAGATTTCAAAACAGCTGAGACAGCCAAAATTGATCCATTTGTTATGAAGCCTGAGGTCAAATGTGAAGCAAGTGCTCTTCATCAAAATTACAATGGTATGCGGATTAGAAGAATATCCGAATCAAAAGCAAAAGACATTGAGCAGAAGCTGATCTAAATTGTACATGCAATCCGCAATCATCCAGGCCACGTGTCAAATCCAAGACCTGAGACTGGAAGGAAAATACGATGAGAATAAAACGAGAACGGTAATTCTCAGAGTGAACACTCCCTGGGATCGGAGACGGATATTGATATCGCTCTTCAAACTTCAGGTTTTTAACAAAAGGTGTTCTTAAGCAAGGAGCTCAGTCCGGAAGAGCAAAAAATGAAAATACTTGTTAATTAGAAGACAACTCCTGAAGCAAAATCTTTATCAAGCATCTGAAATGCGAATCCGAGACCTCAAGTTGTGTCACCGAGATGGTAAAAATTGGATTTAGTTGAGTAATTCTGAAAATGAAAATTGACTAGAACATATCAATAATTTAAAAACTTTTAAACCTAAAACGTCCGCAGTTTGCTCGAAATGTACAGGCGAACTTGTCTCGCTATCGCAATTGTAACAGCAAATAACTATGGTCTTATTTCCCTCACCGAAATGTGGCTAACTCCGGTTGTACCCGTTGAAACATTTTTCTTAGCAATTTTGAAATCTATAGAAAAGACAGAAAGAAACTCGTCAAACTCAAAACGCGGTGGAACACTAATAGCCATTGAACAATCAATCAAACAGCAAGTTGTTCCGGTCCCAGTAACCTTAAAACAGGTTTCCCTAAAACTGTTGAACACTGATGGTAGTTATATAATTCTATCGTGCATCTATAATCCCCCCTCCGATAGTCCATACTGCCATAGCTCAAAAACTTTGAATTAATTCTTACACCGGCTTCTTGAAATCAGTGAAAATATAGTAATTAGCAATTTTGCAAGCACTATTAAACACTTGATGTATTCTTGCCTCAACTCACCCGACAAAATACTTCGCTCATACTGTCACGAAAAGTTATCGACATTGTACGCAAATGACGGCAGGGCATTGAGTTATATAAGGCCTATACAACCGTAGTAGAACTTATGCAATTAATCGTGAAAGCAAAAAGGCGGTCAAATGTTGTTTTCGAAAAGCAGATTGGAATGTAATAAATCTCTCAATTGGGACTAGTCCATTCATCCGCTACTGCTACAGTAATGTGAATGTTATTCTGCAGCTATGGTATGATTGGATATGGGAAAAATTGATGTTTCCCAAAAGTAACAGAACAGAATGTCGCAAGCACCCTGGATAAGTCCTGAAACATCTCATCTCATGAAGCAAAAATCCACACTTGAACGCAAAATTATCAAAAAAACGAAACACAATACACTTGTGAATCTAATTGATATCAGTTCACAAATTGAGTCAGCTGTCGAAAAAGATCTGAAAATAAACTTTTTTCGTGCAAGAAAATTCAGCGTGATATCAAAATAACTTCGGAAAAAATCTACCTGAAAATCTGATAGAGAAATGCGAAGCGTTTAGTAGTTTTTTCTGTAGCATTTTCTCAAAACTCCATCAATTAGAAAGCGCCGAATTCTATCCCAATTCTTTTTTCAACAAAATAATTTCAACAGAAACTCAAATCAGTAGTCTGTTAAATCACCTGGATGTAAGTATAGCGATTGACGCAGACGGCCTCGGAAACTTGCCTCTAAAACATCTAGCACTGTCTCTAACGAAATCCTTGTCTTTAAGCTTTCAAACTTTTATCAATAAAGTTATATACCGATCTCAGTGGAAGATACGCGAGGTTGTCCCTATATTTAAAGATGGAGATTAAAGTCCAATAAGCAGTTACTGTCCTATAAGTATTTTAGCCTGCCTATCCAAGGTATTTGAAAAACTTCTTTTTGATTATGTATACGAAAAGGATCACCTTTTCCTATGGCAATTCGGGTTTCGTAAAAATAGATCTTGCAGTTTCTAGATCTCCAGCAATTATACAAGCTTCTTGACCAACAAGCTATATCTAACCTATAGGTACTCTACCTATACTTCGAAAACGCTTTTGACTGTGTATCCCTCAAACTACTAGTCAGAAAATTACAGAAATTTTTGAGGAAAGATACTCAGCCTAATTGAGTCGTATCTAAGCCAAAGACGGCAATATGTCATAGTCAATGAAAAACCTGAAAATTGTGTGGTCAATCGTGGTGTTCCCCAGGGCTCTATCTTGTGTCCACTATTCATCATTTACATGAACGATCTCCCTAAAACTGTAAATGAACAACTATACTACGGCTTTGAGGATCAGACAGCAACGAGCAAAACTTGTTCAAGCATTGCATTGCGGTGCTCTGTAAACTGCGCGAGACTAAACGATGAAAAATGCACAATAGAAAACTTCAAGGAACCACTCAATGCGGAATTGAACGGTAATTCAGTAACACCAGCAGTTTCTAAAAAGGACCTGGGTTTAACAGTAAAAGAATGTGTCTTGGTACACAAATACTGACAAAAGATGCAAGAAAGCTAATGGCTCTCTGAACTCAATCAAACGTAGTCCGGTTATGACAAAATTAAATGCTTATGCCGCCTACGTGGTTCCAATTACAGTTTACGGTTCCTCTATGTCTCACTATAATAAGACGAATTTAAGAATAATCTAAGCGGTTCTGAGAAACTCTACGAAGTGGATACTAAATGCACATTTCAGCCACAAAGAACGACTCAAAAAATTAAGACTCATTTTCTGTCTCTATATATTAAAATACACGGCATGCTATTGCTGATACGAATTTCTAGAGGAAACTACAATATCAATATCAGCGATTTCTTTCAACCAATTGCGACCAACACGCGACAATGTGACCGAAGTAAGTTGGTTGTCACACAGTCCCGCCTTAAGAAAACAAATTGAGACTTCTTTATGACAACCGCGTTCCTTGTGATATAATATCAAGAGCGGTTTGAAAACATGCATGAAATATCCCGGAAAAACCTCACTCTTTTGTACTGGAAATATTTTGAAATGCAGCGAAACGGACTCGTGTACTTGGATAATAAACTGCTAATGCGGCTCATACAAGCACGATGAAAAAACTCAATAAATTAAACTGAAATTCATTAAACTGAACACTTGTTTGCCAACCAATAGGACTAATATTCCCTGAAGCCTGTACTACTGCCACCACTGTCGTGTACTCTTAACTTCACGGCCTATGACAATGATATATGATTGACAATTATAAGAAAATAACATCAATATCCTGGCAAATGGAGAAGATCCAAACAGTAACCGATTGTTCAAAACTGGATACTGGACAAAACAACTCGAACTAAACGAATTGAGGAAGACAAGACCAAAAAAGGTAATGAGTTTTGTTTTATATATATGTTTAAGAAATAACTTGTGCTTCTTGGTGCTTGGGCTTAAATGGTGCAAACTCACTGGAAATTGCTGTAGACGAACACTATAAGACAAGACATCGTTTTGCTGGTTGGAATCTCGGTTGATATTTTTTGTGGCGCAAAATATCAACGGTGCCATGTTATTTCTGGAGCACATTTGGAGTTCTCTTTAGAAGAGATGAGCAATAGTACGATTTCTGGATTTTACTCCCCTTTTTTTTCAATCCTCTGGTCATAAAACGGATCGTTTACGTCTTTGTAACTCGGTGTTGTACTTTTTGCTGCTCCAGTTATAGAGCGCCTCTTATTACAATTTAAGTCATTTTGTAAAAATATGGAACGAGCGTCTTAGCGTGCGAATTTTATGTACTCACTAATCTGGGGAGACACAAACAGGAAAAATCCTTTAAAACATTGAACCCCTCCTATTACCGTGCTACAAAGCGGAAAACCCCAATTATATCAAACGCAATGTCTTCTAAGTTGCAAGTGCATATTTTTTATTTTGAAATAGTAAGAATGGTAAATACAAAACTTAAGCTATTATATATAACTGTCTTTTCGATATAGTCCCGCACCGTAAAAAAGATTAGAGACCCACCAAAAATTATACCTCTACCTTTTATGGAGTATAATATGCTCATCGACATGCTTGAAGATCAACATTTTACACATAAATGGTACGCAGATGGCGTCAACGTGGCTGGTAGGCATGAATCACTGGCTAAGCTCAATGAACATGGCAGTGCATTTGGTTGCAATGTAGTCAAATGTTTTCTCATTACAAAAGTGGAATTTGTTCAGAAGGCCAAGAGACCTTTTTTCCAGATTGGATGTTGTTGAAGGTCATCGTGTTCTGGGTTCAGTTGTTGATTCTCATAGGAGCTGGAATGATTTCATTGAAAATAAGTTAATGAAAAACTCTAGCATGTTTAGCAAACTCGCCAAACATAGTTGTCCCCTCAGAATGTGTACAAGTTCTGAGGGTAAGTTTGGACTTTTTTGCAAGAACTACTCCAAATTCTGACCGTCTGCTGCGTGAAGCTGAAAACATAATCGAGAAAAATTTGCCTTCATTGTTGGAACATCTTTCTTACAATGATAAATATCGGAAGGTTTTCTCTCTTTGGGCAAAACAAGGTGGCCTAAACATTCTTCTGCCTGAAGACGGGCCAAACAAATGAAAGATCTACTCAGATATGGTGAGTTATAGAATCAGAAGCAGATTTCCATCAAGAAAGAATCTTCAGAAAAGAAAAGCAGGGACGTGCCCGAGTGAAACAATTGGCGTTCAAAAGGAGCGTCTTGCTGGCTAAACGCACTTCCATTGAATAGATAGCATTTCAACCTGACTAAGGGAGAGTTTTGAGATGGAATTTTCTGAGATAGGGTTAGGATCCCGTAAAATTGCCATCAAAATGCTTATGTTGAGAAATTTTAATGTATCGCACGCTCTTCATTGCTCAAGAGGTGACTCTACTTTCATCAGACACTATGACATTCCTGACTATTTTCCAACCTGCTCAACAAATTTTGCGATGATATCGAAATAAAGCCCTGTCTTCAGACTTTGCAAGGTGAAACCTTCGCAAATAGAAGTACCACTACTAGTGACTGCGCTAGACCATATATCAACGCTAATGGTTTCTTCGAATCACGTTTCAGCAGAACGTTATTTTATGTGAAAGTGTTTAAACCGTTTCCTAAGAGTTGCCCAAGAAGCATACCGGATTCCGACAAGTATCATGAATCCATCGAGAAGCTGAAAAGCGAGCGAAGGATAATCGATATCGGGAAAGCTACCTTCTGTCTTCGTTAATTTTCTCCACTACAGTAGGAGCTTGTCGGTCCGCATCGAAAGCCCTACAGAGAATGGCTACCATGATTAGCGATAAGAAAGAGGATTCGTATTCAGACGTAATCACTTACACCGGGACAAAAATAAGTTTCGCGCTCTTGCGTAGCTGCACACTCCGTGTCGCACGCTCCATGCTCAGGCGCCCTACAGTAGAAGCTTCTTTAGGAACCATTGTAGAGGAGGGGTGACTGCTGTCCTAGATATCTATAAATTTTTGCTATTTTGATTCTAGATCTTCTTATTTTATATAATGATTTTGATTCTCATATCTTTTTTCTCGGTAATTCCGCTGTTCGTTTTTCTCGCTTTTGATGCTTTAATTTTGACAGCTGTCACGATTTGTAAATGTATATAGGAGTTGACTCGACCCTTTTAGATGAGAGACTTTCTTTTTATTTAACTACTTTTTATGCTATATTTACCGATTGTGGGGTAAACGTTTTCGGGGGGAGGGGGGGGGGGGGCTATGAAGGGAAAGACCCGATGTATCAGCATATGTATCCTATACCGTTGTAAAAATATGTATCCTAGGCTGTTGTCTATCTTTATTTTTTAATTTTTCTCTGCTGATGTTTGTGTGTAATGTGTTCATTTTATTGATAGATTTGAGAAATACGGAACGATTTATGAAGACGTAGTGCTGGGAGCGCCCTGGACCAGCGAATATTCACCCAGTGTTGGCGATAGGGCATTTATTAAATAAGTTTTTTTAATGTATCCTAGATCATATCTAATTTGAAATCTTTTTTAGATGTGATTATGGCAGATATCAGACCTAACCATACACTATACATTAAAAACCTCAATCAAAAAATAGCCAAAGACGAATTGAAGAAACAGTTGTATTATCTTTTCTCACAGTATGGGCCAATAATGGACATAGTTGCAATGCGGACAGAAAAAATGCGAGGTCAAGCTTTTGTAGTGTTCTCAGAAATACCAGATGCAACGAAAGCTCTCCGAGCTCTACAAGGCTTTCCGTTCTTGGATCAGCAATTGAGATGCCAGTACGCTAAAACAGATTCAGAAGTCATTGTTGCAAAGAAAGGAGCAACAGGCAAAAAGGTTGACAAAAAGAAACAGGCTGCAAAGAAAAAGCCAACTTCTGCTGGTACGAGTGGTCCGCTTATTGTGCAAGAAGGCGAAGTTGCGGATAAAGTTCTTTTCATCACAAATTTACCCGAGGAAGCGAACGAAGTCATGATAACTATGTTGTTTCAACAATTCACCGGTTTTGTCACTACGAGAATTTTGCCTGGAAAACGAGGAATGGCGTTTGTGGACTTTGATAATGAAAACAACGCAAGTTTAGCTAAAGATTCTTTACAAGGATTCAAAATTTCGCCAACAAATGCTATGAAAATTACGTTTGCTTCTAAGTAAACTTGTGTTTCATGATGGATTCGATTTTGGTATTCTTCTTAATTTCTTGAAGGTCAAATTTGGAGGTCAAAATTGAGTGGTATATTGATAGAAAACTCAAAGATTACAACTTAGTTTGTGTTTTGTTTTTGTCCAGAAATTTATAACATTCTCTTCTTTCTTGACTCAAACGACCCACTGTTTGTTCATAAACTGTAAGCTATGTACAAATCATCACCTCGATATCTGATCTCAGTTTTCATGTTTCAGATTTCGAAATGGATGAAGTTAAAGCGTTGGAATACGAGACGCTTAAAGTCCCTTATGAAGTTCTAAATAAAAGATTTAGAGCATCCCAACGAATCATCGACAGAGAAGTTTCCCATGTAATAAATGCATGTAATGGACTGCAAAACGGAGGCAATGCAGAAGAACTGCCAGTTTTGATAGCTAATGTGGAACAATCCATGAAGTCTCTATCTGAACGGGCTAAAGAGTGCGTTGCTAATCAAAAAGTACTAACAGGTGCTATAAGAGACAGAACTAAACATCTCAAAAGTTGCGCATCGCTCTCGGATCTTCCATCAAGCAGCGATTCCGAAGCCTCTAACGATGCGTCCAGTTGGCGTCAAACCAGAATTAATCGTTTGGTTGCTGAGTATTTCCTAATGAACGGATATTATGAATCGGCGAGATTGCTAATTGAGGCAACAGATATCGGAAAATTGACCAATGTTGAGGTGTTCGCAACAGCTAGAACAGTTGAAAGCGCACTCAGAAATAAAAATTCGTCACCCTGTTTAGCATGGTGCGCTGAAAATAAATCGAAGCTGAAAAAAATCAGAAGCACTTTAGAATTCAATCTTCACAAACAAGGCTTTGTAGAATTGGTCCGAATGGATATGAAAATCGAAGCGCTAGCTTATGCTAAAGATTACATTTTGAATGCAATGACAGATCATAATCAGTATAAAGAGCTGGAAGAGCTGTCTGGAATTCTGGCTTACCTTCCTGAGAATTTCATGAGCTCACCTTACAGAAAGTTTTTCGAAGAAGAACGGTGGAATGATTTAGCAGAGCAGTTTAAAGCAGATAATTACAAAGTGCATTGTATAAACTCAACACCGCTCTTCGCCCAGCTGTTTAACACTGGTTTGTGTGCAATAAGAACTTCATCTTGTTACAAAAACGGAGAAGCAAACGCTAACTGCCCCACCTGTGACCCGTTCTTGAAGGAAATAGCCCGGGGTTTGCCAACCGGAACTCTAAGTCAATCACGAGTGATATGCAGAATAACTGGCGAAATTATGAATGAACATAACCCTCCCTTGATGCTACCAAATGGTCACGCGTATTCAACGGAGGCGCTGCTTGAAATGTCTCAGAAAAATGGCGGCAGAATCATATGTCCGGTAACTGGTCAACAATTTTTGTTCACGGATTGTCTGAAAGTATTCCTAATGTAGTAGTTGGAATTAAAAAAATTTCTGGATGTTTCCTTCCCCCACCCTCTTTCAATAAACTTGGTCAATTCTTCTGCACTGTTGGGTTTATAAATAGTGCTTAAATAATAAAAATAAGCTTGTGAAGGAAAACGAGTCTATTCAGACCCCATACCAATGATGAGTGATCATATAATTTTCACCTCAACGAGTACCTCAAGTTTTACTCCCCAACGAGTATGTGCTTCTTACCAACTAACGTGTTAAAAAATGAATGGTGAAGCATACAGTTCAACGCTGAATCCGAACGTAGTTTGTTGGGGGATGGGCAGGATAGATCCGAAAACCCGATATTGAGCACGATTTTGATAACCAAGGTAGTTGTCTATTTACTTCATACAATTTTTTTGGTATTGGTAAAAATTTTGTGTACAGGTTAACACCGTCCTTAACCACTTTCAAAGCCAACGGTCAACTAGTATCTTGTCAAAAAACGTTTTGTATGAAGTGAATAGTAGCAAACTATACTTGGCTTGTTACAGATCAGACAATACGGGATCTCTTTATGAATACCAACGAATGCTGACCAAAATCGAAGGTAAAGATAAATGCCTAAAACCTGTTTTGTGCTATTTCTCAATTTAATGTTTAATGTTAAGTTAGGGGGCTAAAATCTAAATGAACACGCGTATTAAAAACCATTTGGGCCCGGTTGAGCTGTCTATGTGATCAAGAGATGACCGTCGTTAGTGCCGAGTCCCTCTTTTGTGGTGACAACAGTTTTGTTAAAAGAAAATTCGGAAATATTGAAATAAAAATGCTTTTCTATTTTAATTAAGTTACTTTATCAAGTTAAAAATAGATCTGATTTTTAAAAGTTGTTGAAGAAAGATAAAAGGCTGTTATTTGAGGCGGTTGTGAGCCTAAATAACTGCTTTTTATTCTCAATTTTATCAGTAAAGCTTTGGGACGATTAAAGGGTAAACCTACGGTCTTAGTGAACCGATTTTCTAATTTTTTATTGGCCTAAATTTTATCTAAATTTTGTAATTATGGTTTTAATAGCCGCCTCAGCTTCTCAACCGGCTTTTATAGCGTTTCTATTTTTTTTGTAATTTTTTACTTCGTACTACAATTTTTTGCTTTACCTTAGTTCGCAGCTTGCTCAACATTTTGCGTTAAATCTTTTTGACTTCTCTAGCCTAGTTTCACTCTTCTCTCATTCTGCTAAATGTGTTTTTAGACAGCAGTTGCTCAGCGAAGCAATTCAAAATGAACAGAGGTAGTATCAAAAAACGAAATCAGAAATAGAAACGGGATAAACCCATAAAGCCCAACTTTGGATGCCCGTTACTCGGACTTTGTTCTTATTTACCATCTCTAGCGCTTATTGCGCTTATTGGTGTTGATACTATTGTGTGTCGTCTCACTGCGAAAGACGAGTATGTTCAGCTCCAAAATGACGTCAAAATTTTTGCACTTTGGATTTTTTGTACAAAAATAATAAGTTTTTTCTCTTCTTTCAATCCCAATCTTGGTAATGGGAATCAACTGCGGCTATTTTCCGGCAGTCTGCCGGGTATGTTTTACTTTAGAGCGGGAGCCTTTCAGCTGATTACTCCTCGCTTATAGGCCTAATTGCTTCACCTTCTGCTTTGAGGAAATAGGTAATCTGGAGGTTTATTTTTTGGCTGGCTATTATAGAGGACCTAATTTTTGGTACTCGGTCGAATAAAATTTGCTTCCCTTTAACTTAGTTCAGCTTGTCGTTTTTTGGGTGACATCTTTTTGACTTTTCGAGGGCATTTTAATTTTTCTATCATTCTGCTCAAAATGCGTTCAAACAGCAGTTACTCAGCAGAGCAATCTAAAATTAACAGAGTCAGTAACGAAAAAGAAATCAAATTTAGAAACCGTATGAATCCATAAAACTCAATTTTTTATGCCCGCTACTTGAACTTTTTCCTTATAGTCTTAGTTATCTCTAGTGCTTATTCGTATTGATGTTAGCTTCTGTATCCCCATTAAGAAACGGGAATATGTCTAACTACAGAGTGACAACAAATTATTTCGCATTTTGAATTTTTTTCTGCCTAAAAAATTCATTTTTCTGCCTTTTTTCTGTCCTTTCAATCCCAATTGGGGTTATGGGAATCAATTGCTGCTATTTTCCGGCAATCTGCCGCATATGTTTAGTATTCGGGGTTATCAACGCTTTTATCTATGCGCTCGATATGCCGGATTTATTATGCGTTCTAATTCCCATTCCTCGATTCTACAATAGACAACTTGGTTATCAATATCATAGTCGATGATTCTAGCAAAATCACTTCGTGAAATCATGAAATTTCAATTAATTCGTCGGGGGAGATTCTCTGTTATTAGTTCGAGGAAGCACTCCCAAGTTCTAAAAGAATAAAATTTTTACGCTGTTATATATCGGTGCTAAATTCCTGTTTTACATTACAAGGTTAATTTCCATAACGCATAGGTTAATTTATATTAAACTGAGATATAGTCGATTATTATATTGGTGCATGCTTCTTCAGGCTTGTTTTTTTTTCATCCCACCGTACATAGAGTATAGACTAATAATTTTGTATCATCCGAGCTGAATTTGAACCTTCTCTGCTGGTGCTAGTTTTCTAAATGTAATAGGCCTCTTTGTCTGATGCTATTTCTCGTGGTGCTTTCAGCATGATTTTACAATTAATCTCATTGAATGTGAACATAGGAATAGAGCCTATCACAACTTTGGGTGTGCCCGTTTGTGCCCCCATCTTAGTGGGTGCATATTATTTGCATCCCCCAGACGCACATGCAAGATTTTTTCATAATGATGTACTATGTAATTACACATGCTCTGTAACTGGGATTACTGGGGGCACAAACGGAAAAGATCCCAACTTTGAATTGGAAGCGAATGTTAATAAGTAATAAGCGAAAAGTAATAAGCATAGTTCAAAGGCCAGTTTTTGATATATTTCTAAGAAATTGGGTATATTTCTTAGAAATATATCAGATATATCGCAGATAAATGTTGACGTGCAACTTCGGGTTTTTTTTCCACAATAGCCCTAAAATCGTTGTTGACATATAACCTATAGCAGCACAATAACCGTAAATAAACCATAAGGGGAGATATATTTTCGTGGTGGTGGGGGGACTCTGGTTGAAGCCTTTGAGAACTTCTAGCGTTTATCGGGAACGGCTTAGTAGATCGAAATATGAGTCGCGAATTTCGAAGTGACTCTACGGAGCCACTGATCTTTGCTTAGAACACTTAAAGTTTTACGAATGTCAAAAGTTCGTGCAAATCAACTGATTAGGACTTCTGGTATTTTAACTTACGGGACAAGTAACAGATCAAGGGCCATTAAATAGCTGCTGAACTATATCTGAACAAATGGCACGTGAATCTGGGGTTTGCAAATTCGAAGCTCACTCGGGACTGGAGGTACAAACGGAAGAGATCAAACTTTTGTAATTAAACAACCGCAATTTTTAGGAGCTATTGTTCAGGTAATCAAATTCCATGTTGATTGAATAAAAAATACATTCTTCTTCAACTGTTTTTGAAGTAATTGTAATTGAGATATAATTGCTTGATAAGGAATATGTACGTGTTATTTCCTGTTGTATTATGAAGTTTTAATAAATTATAGGACTTAAGTATTGGTAGTTGTTACACTTACTGATGCCCATACAATCTAACTATCAATCGAATTTTTCAAGAAATTATCACACTGAAAAAAAATGTCAGAATTTGTTCAGGGATACGTTGAAATATCCTATTTGCGATCACAATTTTTGAAGACTTATTAAGAGGAGAGTCTTGTTATTACTATTCAACGATGCTACTAAAAATGCAACAAATGCTTGCAACAAATTGCAACAACATACTTGCACAATTGTATAAAACCAAATCTTCTTTAATTGATCAAGTGTTGGATTGCAATCCTTGATCTCATCATAATACATGGCATTAGTCTAAAATTTAGAATTTCACTTATTTAATCCACCTTACTCTATTATTAATTGCCAGAATTTATAACTCGGTTGCTAGGCATTTCTTGATGCACGACAACAGAATGAAGTGTTACTTACCAACTGAAATGCAATCCATAATCCTATGTTAATAGATGTTAGTAAAAAAGCTGTGGATTTAAAGTTATTTCCGCAAATTAAATTAAGTTTGAACGGAACTTGTCAAATGTGTCCAGACGAAACAATCCCAGCCAAATAGCCCCAAAATGCAAAATTTTACTACACAAACAGGCAAAAATGTTCCTGACAAAACAAGCAGAGATTTTAAGCAGGATGGCGCAGCGAATAAATTGCGCTAATTCTATGGCGTAGCCGAATTAATTCTACGAATTAATTGAGCTAGTTGCTCAATTAAGCTACTCAAGTTAAATTTATCAATGTATTTTTTTATTGAGAACTATGACGTGGTGTACTTTTTATAATTTGTGGAAAACAAAATAACAGAGGAATAAACCCTAGTTTTTTTAGTTTATCCTTTGCACTCAGAAAATCTAATTTGGACGACTTTATTCTGCATTGTAACGAAAAACAATTTCTCCTAACTCAGAGCAATAAAGTTACTGCAATGAAACTGAATTAGGCCTGAAGCAATAGTAAAAATTGCACAATTTTTTTTCAAAACCCAAAAATAGGTGGTCCATACCAAATAGAACTACAAATCAATAATAACTAAACGGGAGTTCATTTTGCCAAAAACCGTTTCCCACAATTTTTTGGCAAAATCTGCAGCAAGTGGATATTTAGGCTTTTCCAATATACTTTTTGCTTCATTGCGCTAATTTATGATGGTGCATTAACATGATACGAGTTAAAATTGTTAACATAAAACGCAGTTACGAGTTAAAATTGTTTAAAAAGTTGGTATGAAACGCAAAACATCAATCAAATACGTTATTATTAACTTCAGTTATTTAATTTCGTTCATATCTAAACAGAAAAAACTTGAAGAAAAAGTTGATAGTTTAGTCGTTCTTTGGAACTCCAAAGCCTTTTCTAATATTCTAGCGTGCCAGTTCACGTTTTCTTTCTAAAAGTGGCTGAAGTGCGTTTTTGCATTTTAGGTGAATGACTGTAAAAGTTTGATTTTGCCCAACTATGAAATCAAGCCGTTTAATTTTACAAAACATTTTATTATCATGCTATGAAACAGTTAAAAAAGCAATAGGGCCCTACCTTAAGTGCCAGCTGTTAATCTTGGGTTATTGTACTTGAAAACTAACATTTTTTGATTTTTTTTCAGCCCTAAGTGCCAAGGAACCTACTCTAGGGTTTGATAATAGGTTACTGCATAGCTTCTGTTGGCAATTGAAAGATTGAAAGGTTTTCACCATTTTGGCATCGCTCATTTTTTCAGTTTTTTGAATTTTGAATTTGCAATTTTAGCAATTTTTGATAAAATTTGCAATTTTTTTACATTGTCGTTATTTAAATTTTTCCAGCCGGAACTCTCCTCTTGGGTTTGATAATAGGTTACTAATTTTTTGTTTGCCATGGATTGGTTTTCAACATTTTCATAACCCAAATTTTTAACAAATTTTTGAGAAAATTTTCCAGCCCCGTTTTTCCAGCCCCGATGGACAAGGAACCTCCTCTAGATTTTGATAATATGTTGCTGCATAGTTTTTAGTTGTAATGGAACTTTTTTATGTCACGAATTTCAGAAGTTTTTTTAAATTTAATTTGCAGTTCTTTTCAATTTTTTTTCTAAGTTTGTAATCTGAGTTTATTCAGTCCCAGGGGCCAGGGATCCTCCTCTAGGCTGTGATATTAGGTTGCTGCATAATTTTTTGTGGAAATGGAATGGTTTTCAAGTTTTTAAAACAGCAGATTTCAGTAATTTTTCAACAATATTTGATTTTTTTGAAATTGTTGCGAAATGCTGCAAAATTGTTGCGTATTTATATC